>NW_027272665.1:0-256364 GCF_040938485.1 Diadema antillarum
GGAAAGTTCTAATTTATTGTTAAGAGAAATTAAATACCAGAGAAAAAAGAAAAAAAAGTAAAAGAAATGTTTTTTATTAGGCATTGAAATAATGTTACGTATGGGACAAATGCGTTACGTATGGGACATCCTCATACATATTGCATGTGAATGCATGTAGCTAGCTGGGAAGGTCTCTCAGTACACAAATGGTCAATCATCCTGAAGAAAGCATCCCAACATTGTAGCTACTTTTTGAGTTATAGACACTTGAAACAATACATGAACTTGACTGAACAATTTTCAGAAAGAGGGAGGGGAAAATGGCAAAATACACAATGAAAAATCAGCATCAAAGGGATGGTATAGTTTTTCGTAGAAATGGGGATTCAGTTTTCAACATTTAAAGAGATGATTGGAAACCAATTATATGAATTACTTAAGAGCATAAAATCCTAAGACTAGAGGAATTCAAAGTTTATGTGATGGAGATCCAATTTGAAATGGTTGTGATATTATAGAAAAAAAATAAGAAGTAAAATGATTTTTTTTTTTTATTGCAAGTGACACAAATTGTCCTTATTCAGTTTTCAGTAGTTAGCCACAACAAAATTCATGGGTATACATACTGAGGTGTGACTAAAATCAATGACCTGACTGCTAGACAGACATCATATATCTACTCAATCACTAAGGTTCCACACAGCAGGTATTGCTTATTTATTTAACTTCATATTTCTTGTATCAAGTTGTTTTTTATTGAAACTAAATGGCAAACTGCCCTTCATCAATGGAAGTAAACACTTTAAACTATTCAATTTTTCAGTAGTAACTATCCTGACAAAAATAGGGCATACATACTCACGTTGGTCATAAAAAATATAGAATATGATTGAATATGAATGTGATTATGATGATAAATATCTGGGGAATATTGTTCCCTTGTCAATCTGGATCAGTATTTGAGTAATTTCAACTGATTCAACCTCAATAATTATGCAAAAATTTGTTTAAATGGGTATTTTGCAAAATTATTTTGCAAAACACCCATAAACATGGTTCTCCACACACTAAACGAATGGGGGACAAAGGGCACGCATACCCAGGTTGGTCATAAAAATATAAAAATATGATTGAATATGATTATGATGGTGAATATTTGGGGAATATTGTTTCCTTGACAATCTGGATCAGGATTTGAGTAGTTTCAACTGATTTTAATTCAATGATTATGCAAAATACCCATAAACATGGTTCTTCACACACTAAATGAATGGGGGACAAACTGTCCCATACGTAACTGTCCCATACGTAACACGTCATGTCTGTCTTTAATTAGAACCTGTAATTAGAGCTTTTTGCCTAATGACATGAAACTTACCTGTGATAATCTTGAGTGTTGTGACTTTCATCACAGTGAGTTACAAGTTGTAGAATGATACACTTTCAGAGAGTTTTGCAGTTGAAAAAAATGTTTAAAAAAACAAAATTTTTCTGGTCCCATACGTAACGGCACATATTTTCTCTTCCAGAATATAATTGTCAAGGTCATTTTTCTCAATTTTTTTACATGATTATACTTCTTCTAGATATCAATCACCATGATGAAGTTCAATACGATCAAAGGCCATTAACACTATTTTTCAGGTCATAAAAGTCTCTGAATGTCCCATACGTAACGTGCGTGTTATCTTGGACTTGCCCTTGTCATACCCGTGTGCGCTGCGTGCGTACGTACGTGCTCACTACTACTCAGTACTAGACGACATTCGATTCGCAGTAGTTTGAGCGCCCTACGTAACCTCGCGTATCGCAGGCATAGCCCCGCCGGTAAAATTCGAGGAGTGGATCATCACGATTGTCAGCTAGGGCAGCCGGTGTGGCAAGCATGGTTCAAAGAAAATGCAGGACTTCGATTGTCGAGAGCAGGTGCAAGTAGCTCGCGTGAATACAAGCTACTAGTACAACCTCTACAGGCTTGGAATTAATACCACATTATGCACTTGTCAATGTAATGAGTCACCCCACTACCCCCGGACATGGGTGCGTCATTTCCTCGTTTGGTCCGTCAAATTTGTGACCCAGGTGTTCGTCATTTTACCAGCTTTGTCCGTCAAATTTTTGACCGAGGGGTGCGTCAAAATCCCATCATTGTCGGTCAAATTTTGACCGAGGGGTGCGTCATGGTACGTCACTTGGCTATGGAAAATAACACGCATTATTTTAAACCGAGGGGTGCGTCCTGGTACGTCACTTGGCTATGGAAAACTGCACGCATTTTTGCACGCTACTACCGGATACACGTACCGCGAGTGAAATTACAGTGAGCGCTGTCCCGCGGCAAGTGAAAATCAAATTCGGGAAGTGTTTTGGAATAAGAGGGAAAAATGCTTGCCAGAATCTGGCAAGCACATAATTTAAAAGCCACCCTTTCTCCTTACATTTTCCCTCCAACAAACCCATGAAATCTGTGGTGACAAAGGCGAATTCTTGACAGTAAAAGAAGCGGCAGCAGAAGAAACTGCCTGCCGCATGCCATTTTCTGCTCGCGGGATAGCTCAACCAGACGCGCGTCCGTGACGCTGTTAGCTGTGCGAATCTCTACGTTCAGCGACTAGGCTGTATGTAGTTACTCGCGGGAATGCCGTGGCGTGGTGTGTACCTGCACTGCAGCAGTATGCATCATCCACCGCACTAGCAATGGCCGTGCACACACAGCGCATCTGCACACATATGATTGTCATGTATGGATTGCATGCACAGAATACATACTACTGTACGGAATATCGTAGCAGCAGCGTGATGTACGGTGAATGACGGTACGGTGCTTACAGGGCCATGGTAAGGGAAACTTGCCGAAACTTTTACAAATTATGTTTACGAACCAAAAGAAAATGAAATTGCTTGAATAACACGTATGCAAAAATCGTTTCAGTATTTACGGGGATGCGTCAAATGTACCGAGGATGTCCGTCAAAAAAGTGACCGAGGTGTGCGTCACTTTCAACATGTTGTCCGTCAAAAAAGTGACTGTGGTGTTCGTCACTTGCAGCGTTTTGTCCGTCAAAAAAGTGACTGTGGTGTCCGTCAAAAACCCTGTGTGGTCAGTCAAAAAATGACCATGACGCACCCATGTCCGGGGGTAGTGGGGTGCGTCATTACATTGACAAGTGCATTACCACTAGAGGTTCTATTCATACGTGCATAAATGACCAAATAAGAGTCTTCTGAAATCTTCTGCATGCCCTTTTTGTCGATAGGGTATTCGTAATACAAATTTGCAGAAGTATCGCTACCACACAGTACGCCTACTTTGTACTTGGCAAGTGGACATTCACAATCGACTTCTCAGTGACTCGAGCATCGCGAATGCACTTTGCGCGATCAGACACCCTAAGAATAGATCTACATTTAGCCACTGCATCGGCACGTACAGAGATTTTGTGTTTCTTTTACGTTTTTGCGGATACCATCACACTCTCAAAACTTTTAATTGATAAAAATCAGTTTTGAAATGGCTGAGATATTTCAAAACAAAGCAAAACAAAGTGGTCCTTGTATATGATGGGTGCCGCCTTTTATTAGGACCGCTTTGTGTGGGTAGACTTTTCTATTTGTTATGGCACAATTTGTCTCAGAGTATGCATACTTGTATGTCAGCAGCCCTGGAATTGGTCCGTCAAACTTTACAGGGAAAAATATAGGTGGTCTACATGGGGGTTAAACTATTACCAAACTTGGTAGACTTGTGCTAAAATTAAGAGTTTTCACATGTTTTCTGTGAAGTTACAAAAAAGGTGTAAGGGGAAAAGCCTGTAAAACAAAAATGCTAGTGGTTGAGACATGAGTAAGTCATTTTGCCTTTTTGGTATAGAATGTTCAGTATTGTTTCAAGGTGCATCCCTCCCCCCCCCCCCCCCATCATATTACAAACCTTTGCCATTATATCTCATTACTTCTACAACTGAAATTTTTCGAGGAATAGTTATTGCTGGTGCAGAGAATTTTATGAATATTTGTTTGGAGAATTAAGTCAAGCTCTCATTCTCTCACTCTTTGATTTGATCTTTGCGTGTGTGCTTTCTTTTCTGTAAGACTGTATTGACATTTACTGATCAATACATACTATGTAGTTTTTGATGTCTTTGGGTGTTGAAAATGAAATTGAATGGAAAGGTGATGAATGCAATTACGCTGTATTATCCTACCCATTGCACTACATTTTGTATCAGACTATTTCTAATTCCCATGAATTACTGATTACAGCCACAATATAACTGCATTGAATTGATGTATTATCTACAATGTAATATTGACCTTTACACTGTACCGTGTTATTTTTCATGCAGCTACAGGTATGTATATCTTTCCTTTTTTACATAATTTGAAATGTGAATGATTCTGTCTGCTTAGCAAGTATTGTGCTTATTCGAGTTTACATAATCAACATAACTTTTTTTTCTCATTTTCTTCCAGCAAGCCGAACACACGTGTTCGGGTTCTCTAAAGGGATTTTAAAGAAAGTCTGCAATATTTTGAAGTTGAGTAAGGCGGAAAGGAGGCACCATGTTTTATGCACACTTTGTGCTCAGCAAGAAGGGCCCCTTGGCCAAAATCTGGCTGGCGGCCCACTGGGACAAGAAGCTGACCAAGGCACACGTCTTTGAGACTAATGTGTCATCATGCGTGGACAGCATCATTCATCCCAAGGTAAGGCCAGTCATTTGGGTACAGTATATGCCAAATATTTCGTGAGGTTTTTATTTTCGCGAATTTCACAAGTCGGGTGCTATTCACGAAATAAAAGACACACGAAAATATTGACTCTGATCCCGATGTGAATGTGACGTACGCGTGTACTCTTCTCCGTTCAGTACAGGACTCCACGATCGCGAATTTAACCACTCGCAAAATTGTCGGGAATTCCCGATTCGCGAAAATTTAGACTCGCGAAATATATGGCGTATACAGTATAAATACGATAGGTAAAAAGACAGTGACAGTATCATTTGAAAAGCTTTTGTCCGCGCTAGTGTTTATCCATCCATTTCAACATCATCATGCAGGTCAGTCAGCAAGGTTTGACAAGTTTTACTTCTTTTTTTTTTTTTTTAAAATGAACCACCAGAACAGTGTCTTTAAATGTGATTCCCAAAATTGAACGACACTGGAGATTTCATGCTCAGTTGTTCACACACACCATCTTCCCTTTATTCTGCATGGAATCTAAACTACTTCAGAATGCTTAATTCTTTACAAACACTTATTCATTGTGCAACATGCTCTATAGCTGACCCTCTTCCCAATTGTGCCCCTGACGTTATTACGTCATTGTTACTCTTTGTCCCAGGTCAAAATGGCGCTCAGGACATCTGGGCACTTGCTTCTTGGTGTCGTCAGAATTCACAGCCGAAAAGCAAAGTACCTGCTGGCAGATTGCAATGAGGCGTTCGTTAAAATCAAGATGGCCTTCAGGTAGGCTCCTAGTCAGTTGAGTGAATGACTGACTTCAAAGCAGTGTAGGCTCTGGACAAGGGGAGAATGCTTGTAATGTATGGTATCTCCAAACAAAATATACAATGTAGTCTTTGGCAGTTTCTTATATACAAATATAATTATAACTTACAATGTACATACATTACAGTAAGTCTAGATTTTTCAGATCTGTGTGGTTTGCCTTTTTTTACTAAAAGAATTCTTCAAAGATGCACAGGTCTGTGTCAAGTAATCATTCCGGAAAGCTTTGATAGATTTCAAATGGTTAACATTTGCTTTACTATTCTAGGGATAAGCACATCGAATGTAATAATGAGTCAATGTTCATTAATTTCAGTTGTTTATTATTGCTTGATATTGAGAATTTTTTGACAGTGTACATTCTTTACACAGGCATTCCTTGAAAATGTCAAAGTGACCATTGTTTAATAACCCATACATAATTTTCCATATATCAAGCAAAGCTCCATGCTAACTTTATTTTCTAGTTGCCCATTCAAGCTGAGCATGGCGTAATTACTTGTTCAATCAAAATGTTAATTTCTCTCTTGAAAGAGATCCAAAATGAATACCAAATATATCAATACAGAATGAACGATTATACATGCTCTTCCTTTTGCTGTCAATTGAAGGTGTTATAATGGGTTTGAACTGTCAAAATGTACATATAAGATATAATTTTCCTGGCTGGGTCTTAATGTTGACCAATCTGGAGCGTCACTCCAGTGTGGTTGTTGCACCTTGCCAAAGTCACTGTGTGTGTGCTGTTGGTGCGCAAACTGTGTATTGAGTGATTTTGTGATTGCTCTGCTACATGTAGGCCTGGTGTTGTGGATCTACCAGAGGAGAACCGAGAGGCTGCCTTCACTGCCATCACATTGCCAGAGGTCTTTCACGACTTTGACACAGCTGTCCCAGATCTCAAGTGAGTGGCCCACTCCTTCCCAATATTGCTCAACCACATCAATCTGTGACGATTAGAAGCAAATGTCCTTCCCAAGTGTTACTCAACCACATCTGTGACGAATAGAGGCAAATTTGCACTGGAAAATATTTGTTTCTTCACTTTTCTTTCTGTTTAGAGATCAAAGTATTGAATAATTGTACAGCCGTTTATTTTTGGATCTTTCATATTCTCATAGCAGAGAAGACTATAGCTAGCACCTTGTCAACGAAGTGTAGTTAATACTGCAGTCGATATTGAACAGCAACATTCTTGGCTTCACTGTAGTGTGTTGGTTTTATACTAGCAAAAAGGGGCATCATGAAATAAGTGTATCTGAGCATCTGAAAGTTTTCTTGTTACCCCCCCATCTGAGAAGTACCCCAGTGAATTGTCTTCTTTGCTGGTTTCTTGCAGTGATGCCGAGGTTCAGAAGCAGTTTGCCCTGAATCAGAGCCGAGTGGAGGAGATCACAATGAAGGAAGACCTGGGCAATATCACTCTCACACAAGATGATGCATTTGGTGAGTCTGTTAGTTCACCCAAGCCTTAGCTTTCACTATGACAATGTAAGACCAACAAAATTATATGTGCATTTTAATATTGCAAATTCATGCAAGAGTCAAAATTTTGCAAAATTGAAAAAAAAAAAAACACACATGAAAGTTCTTGTCTACACTATATGCATTGAATGCTGGTGGCAATTAGAAAAGTTTTCATGCTGCAAAAAAAGCCGCCAGCTCCAATTTTCAAAGCTTTCTTGCTTTACAGTAATCATATTTCTTAAAATCAATCCCCCTCATGATCGTTCAGTTACTGATGTAGTAGTCGCTTTTCTTATTCTAAATAGTTACTTTCACAATTACTTGTCCTTTTTGAGAATGTATACCATGTGGACCATGTGTGATATAAATACAGGTAGACCTGCTTCAGCAATGCTCTTGGTATGCATTTAAAGTCCATCTGCAAATCTCTTGGTATGTATTTAAAATCCACCTGCAAACAAAGACCACAAAGTTGATCTCTGTCAGAACAGTCCATTTCTAATTGGACAAGAGTATAAAGACCAACTGTCTTCTAATTGCCTTCTTTTCTCTTTCCCTTGGCTAGTTTCCAACGTTTGACAGCGATGAGAAATTGGCAGGGAATAATTTTCTCAAATTTGATTAGCAATTTTCATTAGCAATGGAAAAATATTCTAAACAAAGTTCTCTACAGTCCTATGTAAAAAACCTGCTACACAAAAGAAATTTTGTATAGCAGTCATATCAAAAATGCTTAGCAAATTGCAATGCAATACCGGGAAAATCATTCCCTGAATTGGTATCAGTTTTATTCTCCTTTGTTATTCCATAGTCACCAATAAGGGTAATCATCTCGTTGGAATTTTTTTGTTGTTGTCATTGTTGTGTTATAACTCTTCCTCTGGCAGGCGACATAACATTCGATGACCGCGAGATGATGAGGGACGGCCCCCACATCGACGACTCCCTCTACAAGCGGTCAGACGAGTCCACCATGCTGAGCGACATCGGGACCAGGAAGGATGCCACTATCGACAACACGCTGGACAAGTCGATGGACCTCGGACTGGACGAACCAATCAGAGACGACGGCTTCGGTGCAGAGATGGGAATGGGAAGTGGTATTCTAGGTAAGACTGTGTGGGAATACAAATGGTTGTTGAGAATATGTATTTCAAAGAAGAGAAGCATTGCTGTCTAAATGTGATCTGATGAACATCCATTCATGTCATTTTTTCCAAGTAGGGATTGGGAAGTGGTGTTCTATATAAGACATTATGAAAATATAAATTGTTGTTTGGAATATCTATACAGTACCAAAGTAGAGAAGCATCATTATGTGTATTATGTGATCTAGTGAAGGTCTGTTCATTTCACTTTTTAGAAATTGGGATGGGGGAATGGTGTCTTATGTAATACTTTGTTGAAATATTTTTATTGAAGTATCATTGCCAAAGAACAGAAGCAGCATTGTAGAAATATGATCTGGTGAACATTCACGTTTAAAGTAAAAATGGTTAAGTGGTATATTGGATTTGTGGGAATACATAGTGTTGTTGGGGGTATCAGTACCAGATTGAGAAGCATCAGTTTGAAAACATGACCTGATGAGTGTCAATTCATTTCAACTTTTCAAAAGTAGGTAGAGATGAGGGAATGGTATTCTAGGTTAGACTTTGTGGAATAATGTTGAGAACATCTACTATGCTAAAGTAGAAAAATGTCCTGTGCGTGTGCTGTTTGTGCAGGGGGAGAGTTCATGGGGCCTGAGGATGGGCTCTTTGATGAGCAGCCAGAGATCCAGGCAGGCGAGGTGTCCATGGGAGGCCACGCCTCAGGGGAAAGCACTCCAGAGAGACCCACCGAACCAGAGAAGGAAGGTAAAGCCGCTCTTACAGCATGAACTGTACAGTGCACACAGCACTGTTTCAGGCTGTTCCTATGGGAGATGATGTTGTGTGTGTATGTGTGGACCTTTAACAAATGTACCGAACTGATACTGGAATTGAAAAAAATAATTATACCTTTGCAAGGCCCTTCCATCATTTCATTCCTCCAGTATGTGCTGTGGCACACTCAGTACTTCCTTCTTTCACTGTCCTGCCCAGTTTGCACACAGGGCCCATTTAAGTAAAGATATTTGCAATTCTTTTTAAATTGCCAGAATTTTAGTTAGTATAGGGCCAGAAACTGACATACTTGCAGTTAGCATTTGGATTATTGGTGCTGTAGCTACAATTAAATGCACCTCACAACATGCACAAATGTTTTCATGAAAGGCCCCCCCCCCCCCCCCACCACCACACAGTTGGTAATTTTGGGACATGAAAATTCTGTGAATGTCCTATTATGTTGTTTGGATGTTAAAGACTTGTTACATCGCCAGAGAATGTTGTATATCATGTTGAAATGTCAGTAGAGCTGTGTGTACTTTCTGATGTGGTTACATCAGTGCATTGTAATGCCAGTGGAAAATGCTCCCTGTTTTGTAAGTTGCCGCATCTGATCTTGTCTTACAGGAAGTACCTGCACTGTTTTCCAACCTGTGTCTTTCTGTTGTTTTTGCCCTCAGCCCCACCGCCACCAACAGGGGAGCAAGTTGAACAAGCCCTGGCAGACCAAACCACCCTGGTGCAGAATGAGGAGGATGCCTTTGCCTTGGAGCCTATCGATATCTCAGGTGTGTGAGCATAGCCTTTAAGCCATTAAAGCCAAAACATAGTTGTCATATGCTTGCAGAATTATTGCTCTAAAATGTATGCTTATGCAGAAGAAATGTGTGAAATAATGCTGCAATAACACAGTTTCAGTTGGGTAACAATGAAAATGTGAAATATCAGCCAAAAATGTTCGCCAGAAGTCCACAATTTCAGAGCTTACCCCATCGTGGATGCCGTGTAGTTTTTCATAATCAATTATTGGTAATCAACAAATTCGACCACTGTGATAGCCATCGATCTTCCACGCTAGCGTGAATCACATGCAGCTAGTTGGAAAATAAAATCGCAAGGACATGGCCGATCATCACATTACGTTCCACCTTCCTACAATGCTGAACGCAGGGCTAACGGGGAAGGCTCTTCCGGAATAAAAGTTGTGTACTGCAATCAAAAGTATCCTACACTTGATCTCAAAACATTCCAAAACAACTCGTTATCCTGGCAATTTGTGTCAGCCAGGTGAGGTTCTCCGCAGACCTTGTCGATGTGTTGGCAGCAAATTCCAAATGGTGGAAGATGAACTTTGAGCCCTTCAGAGAATTATGTTTTGGCTTTCAGCTGTCCTTATTGAAAGCCAAAGTCATGATTGCTGTTGAGTTTTGTGAGGATGCCAAGGCACACTGAACTCACTTGTGCACACACTGATGCGCTTTAATACGTTCTATCTATCTTTCCTCATCTTCACCTCTTGCGCACAGCGGGAGTGAAGGAGACGAGGCAGAGGAGGAAGCGGAAGCTGATCGTCGACGAGATCAAGGAGCTGGCCGGCGACGTCATCAAGTCACAACTCAAAGACACTTCAGACATCGTCTCGACCCTCGACCTTGCCCCGCCCACCAAGAAGCTTATGCTGTGGAAGGAGACGGGAGGGGCAGAGAAACTCTTCAGCCTGCCCGGCAGGCAGCACACATCAATAGTAATCCTTCAGGTGAGTCCAACAAAGAAAGAACTTGTGTCCTGAATTTGCTGCAGTTTGGCGGTAGACTTCCTTGCCACTTTTCATCTTGTTTGTGATGGCAGAGGTCAGCAGACATGTAACATTGTGTGTATGTTGTGTTACCTGTGTCTATAGAACAGGAACTGGTTTTGTGTGAACATGCTGTTTGTAGCGAAAATCGGTAGTAGCTTCTGACATGACATTACTCTCTTGAATCACTTGTATGGGAGTACACAATTAGTAGAAATAGTTACTGAAATATAAGTACTAAATTATGTGTAATCATAAGAACAAAAAAAAAAATCTTGCAAACAGATTGACTTTGATGTTTGGTTTGAGTTCAGGTTAGAATTTCAAGAGAGTCATGTAGGAGTCATTTTTTTTATTATTATTCTTCATTTGTCACAAGACACCTGATCATCTTCTTTGTTGCTCTCCCTTTTCTCCCCAACGCAGATATACAGGCGGAACCTGACAGCAGACATTCCCAAGGACCTGAAGATCGTAAGGGACGAAGACTTCGAGCCAGAGGAACCAGAAGTGCAGCGCAGGGCAGAACCACCCAGAGACTGTAAGTGTGATAAGCTGGAATGGCTGTTGAGTTGATCAGTTGGAAACCAACTGATCCCCTGTGAAGTTTTAAAACTAGAAACAGTATAGCATCAGACAAGTCCAGGCATGTTTTCACCCAATGTGAAACTCACACTTTTATGTAGATAACTTTTTTCTTCTTTATTTTTTTTTTTGTCTTCCCCCCTCCCCTTGAGCCTTGCCCATACACAATGCACAAATTTATCATATCTAGAATTACAGATCTGAAGAACAAAGAAGATATCAAGTGAAGGGCCATGTGTAAACAAACCAAGTGATTATCTTTATATGCAGGGCTCGACACTAACGGTGGCCCGGTGGCCCAGGGCCACCAAAAATGAAAGTCGGGCCACCAAATTTCAGAAAAGGGCAAATTTGGTGGCCCACCTCGGGCCACCAAAATTTTTTGAAAAGTGTGTCAATAAATTCGTAACTTTTTGCGCCGGAAATGCATAAATGCATGCAGTGAGTGTGCGACTTATCAAAAAATAAAGGACTTTTATCAATGTTTTTTTTTTTTTTCGGGCCACCAAATTTTTCTTTCGGGCCACCAAAAAATTGAAATTGATGATTTTGGTGGCCCCATCGGGCCACCGAAAAATAAAGTTAGTGTCGAGCCCTGTTATATGGGTTAGATACTTCATTTCAGCTTTGTATTATAATTACTATTCATATGTTTGTTCCCCCTTGTTTCAATACAAGAGGTGTTTGACAGTGTAAGAAACTTGGGTTTTGATGGATAGATATGAGAAGAATAAGTTAAATTGCAGTCAGTTCTCAAAATTGTGTCCAAATGATTACCAACTATATTGAGTTGCAATCATACTAATTGTGCATAGTCTTTTAACCAGCTTTGCTACGCACCTGTACTCTTTGACAGTCACTACCGAGATCTCAAGAGACCAGACGTCACTGGCCATCGACGAACCCTCGCGGATCGAGGACCAGCCCAGCACCTCGGCGCCCACTCCTTCCAACAACCCCATCCCGATGTCAAGACGGTCGTCGTCGTCAGACGGCGGGGACTTTGGGCTCTTCCAGGACAACTACGACGACGACTACGACATCCCGTCAGTCCAGCCCCAGTCGGTGGGACCTCAGGAGGCATTCGAGGAGCCAGAGGAGGAGGAGGAAGAGGTGAGGGTTGATAACAAATGTTTCAGATATGTTAATTGTTACCTTTTCATGGTATTTTCACTGTTTTAGGATTGGGGAATGGTTGCCAAAAATACTGCAGGTTTCATGCAAAGATATGTTTTTCCTACCCAGATTGTATTACTACAAGAGAGGTAAAAATACTGTTTTTCCACTGAAAATTAACTTTTGCAGTCCTCAGAACAGTACAAAGCTGTTTCCAAGGTTAACATCTGTGGATGTTGATGACGCGTATTTATTGGTGGTAACCAAAAGTCACGGGGATGTTGATGAACAAATTGTTTTTGTCGCACATTTTATATGATTTGCCTGTGATTGCAGCACCAGCCTCTATCAGATGTTTGCCATTACAGAATTGGCAGGATCTCGATTGCCATGCTTAAATACCAGCACATGCATAGTCAAAAGAGAATTACAGACTTTCATAATTTCAAATCATGTAGTGCAGAAATCAATAGTGCCATGTATAGATCAGTGCAATTTATTGTGGTCCTTGAGCAGAGAAATCAATACTCTGACAAACCCAATACAAATTATTCTATGACAGTTAAATCACATCACTGCATTGCAGAAATTTCATGGTGTGGATGAGTACTTCTAGCATTGTAATTTGCTACGACATCATGGATGACTTCTCCCGGGGATGTACCCATGTTGTGCATGGTTTGTCTCGTATTCTCGATGAATGTGTACCATCTTCACTGTGTTTTCTTATCACTTTTTCTTACCCTCAGCTGAAAGAAGGCGAAGACCAGGCCGAGCATGAGGAGAGGAAACTGAACAAGAGGGCACACAACATGCTGCTTGCCATCAACAACAGACTTCAGACGTCATCAGATGTCTCGTTCAAGGTGAGCCACTTTCCCAGAATGTTGTTTCCAGGTGATGGGGCTTTCGCCTCTCAGAAGCTGCTGCAAAGTTCTGGCAGTGGTATCCACATTGAGTTGATAATGGTTCAAGATTGTTGAGCATCTGCCTTACAATCCCCCTCCCCCTCCCCCCCCCCCCCCCCCCCCCCCCCCCCCCTGTGTACTTTTCCTGTTTTATGTGACATATTCATACTGCATGGGCCATTTGTGGCTGGAGAGAGAAATTTGGTGTATTGATAAATGTTTGGTTACTGTGTGTGGTGTAAATGTCCAGTTGCTTGCATAACAAGTAAAGCAGATGTTTGATAACGAGTGACACAATGCAGAGTTTCCATCCAAGTCTCCCTGACTCTGCAGGAGACTTCGTGAAAACATCTATATCTCATGTCTAGATAAGAGAATATCAAAATCTCATAGATTCTGGAAATGTTTTGCCCATTGAAATGCGTGTATTAACCCTAACTACGCTGGAGAGGTGGGGGATGTTTTTGTGGGAGGTCGACTTAACCCTATTCTAACTGGGCTATTTGAGACCAAGTTTTTACTGGGGGGGGGGGGGGGGGGGGTCAATTTGACCCCCCTTCAGATCTCGGCCGCCGATCGCACGATCGCCGCAAAATTTTGCCTGAACAAAGAGCCAGATGTCAACTACAAGATTACATGGTCATACAATAGAAAAATGTTGATTTGATATTTTTTTATGAATTAATTATGCAAATTTACGCATGAAATCATATTTTCACCTATGACTCCATCAAAAAGAATGAAGGATTGCTAAATTTTTGTGTCAGAGTTCCTCAAGACACATCAAACAATTTTCTTGTTAAAAAATAGCACAATCAAAATCAGTTTCTTTTGGCCAAAATTTGTTGCAGGCACTATTTCAAGCTTATCTACATTAGAATTGATTAATTTTGATGTTCAAAAATTGAAATAATCTAATATATATCAATTAAACAAAAGAACACAATTTTCATTGGATTTGCACACGAAATCATGAATTTGAGCTGTTTTCGGGTTGACATGCATATGCAAAACATTGCGTAACTTCAGAACGGTGTACCCGGATGTCGCAAATTTGGTCTCAAAATATGCGGGAGACTTCAGTGAAAAAAGTCATGAAACGACGCGGCAAAATCTTTGCACGTTGCGCGAAATGTCGAGGGGGGGTCAATTTGACCCCCCCCCCCCCCCCCCCAGTTAGAATAGGGTTAAACAAGGTCGACTGTATGTTGTCTTTATGCCAAGAGCATGGAAAGAAAGAGGTGAGTGGTTTTGACCCCTGTCGATTCCTTTATCCCCTCTGCAGCATGACTTAACGGCGAGGCTGAACCGGAAGCAAGCGGCAGCCAAGTTCTACACGCTCCTCGTCCTGAAGAAGCAGCAGGCCGTGGACGTCTTCCAGAACGTCACCTACGCGGACATCACCATCACCAGGGGTCCCATGATGGAGACCGTCATGTAACTCGGCCCGCCACAGCATCCCGTCTTGACTGAACTATACAGCCCTTGCCATGTCCAATCACGGAGAGAAGTTCCTGCTGCGAAAAAACTTTGTCCGTTGAAAAGGCAGCCATTGTGTAAGGAACTCCTGCAAGATTCCATTTCCAGTCCCGGACAGCAAAATGGTCTTTATTTGTGGTTCAGTGGTTTTGTAACCATAATGAAAGCGAGGCTTGAACAATATGGTACATTTGCCCCAAACCATTTCAAGCTGTGCTCTGGCTGCAGCCTGTTCCTATAAGGAGTCGGTATAGGTAACGAGACAAAGACGTCTCGGTCCTCTGCTGGGAGTATTACAGTGCTGCCTGTAGATTTCAAGACTACATTTTCTGTGATCCCTTTCCATGGGTAGCCTGTATTCAGGCTTGACGATGGAAACTTGTCATCTTTCAAATGGAACTTTATGGATATTCAGTAATACTTGTGGCAAATTTTTGTTGCTTAAAGTGTGAGCGGGAGTAACTCGAAAGGGAAGGGTTCGTGAAATTTACCTTCGAAAGCAGAAGAAAAAAACAACACTGCTTGTTGCGAAAGTTTTGAACAAGTTGAGACTCGGCTCAGTGGGGTCAGCTAGCATGTGTCGAATACACATGACTGCCAAATACCCATTCACAATTCACTTCTGAGGTTTTGGCTGCCCACAGACATATGGGCCCCAAGACAAATGGGCTCCAAGATTTTGCAGCACCCTGGCTGTCATCTTATAGATCAGATTCAACACTTATGCTTTCAAGAAGTGCAAGGCTGAGTGAGCTTCCCTACTTAGTAGACAGGATTCACTCACGATTGTCGTTCCCAAAGTAATATGATGTAGAGTGGAGAACCTTTTGTTATGTTTATTTGTAACTGCAAGTGTGTGCCGATTTCAAACAGTAGACATCTCTAAGCTGGAACGCCCATGTTTTGTGCAGCTCGGCATGAACATTGTCATGTCCCATTTGAAGAATTAGGTGCTCCTGTTTGCCAAAAATAAGTTTGAAGGTCTTGAGAAAGGGAACTACATTCTGGGAAGGTGGGGGGGGGGGGGGGTTGAGAGAACTACCTAACTTTTGAATACATTACAAACTCTGCCACTTCATGGAAAATCTAAGGAATCCAGGAAATTGGTTCCACTTCCCTTGAACAGTGTGTTTCTGCCCAGCAATCCCAGGAGGACTAACTACTCGTGTCTTTCCCATGGAAAGTTCGTCACCATTTACTGTGGAGGATGGAGATTTGCCATTTTTTTCCCCCAATTATACCACGAGATTTAATGCAGTGGCATTGTATTTATCGAGATTCGGATAGCATTCGTTCTGATCTCAAAGCTTCAGTGTTTTCTCTCATGGAGTACTGTGTATTTCTGCTTGGTGTAGGTATTGTTGCTGTTGGCACAAAAAATTTATTGGTTATCACAGCAGCAGAGACAGATGAGGTCTGTAGATAGTCTAGTTTCAGTCAACAGAATTGGTGTAGTGCCTCCAGATAATATGATAGTTGTGAGAATAGAAAGAAATAAGAAAATTACCAGAGGACTCTTTTTCAATGTCATTTCCTCATAAAAAAGAAAAAGAAAAAGAAAAACAATCTCATATGAATATATTTTCTAAATTGTACAGAATGCTTTTAAATAGAATGCCTTTAAATTATAAATTTTTAGCACCACATGTACAGACAAATAAAAGAAAAGTGTGAAGAGAATTTACAAATGATATTCTATACGTAGTGAAGATCACATATAAGAGCAGGCAAGAGAGGTTTTACATAAAAGGGAGAATTAATTAAGGAGTTGAAAATTAAATGCTTTGTGCATTTACTGTGTTGATACCGACGGTCATGCTGGCATTTGGTTTTTGTTTGCAAGGAAGAAAGACAATTTGGCAAATGTTCATTTCAACAGGATTTTGCAAGAGTTCTCTGATTGGTATATTTCCAGTGGTGGGGGAGAAGGGTGGAGAAATGTGGGATTTATGACATTGCAGTTCCGTGACTGACAGGATAGATAAGAAATGTTACAGTGCCATCGATGAGCCAAACAGATGCACACTCGACTGGGCTACTTGGCTTGATGATCAGAAAAGTGGGACTGGTTTTATGTTTTCCATCACAATGTGTATCAGTGTATGTGTAGGGACAGGATGTGATTACTGTATATGCCATATATTTTGCGAAGCGGGAATTCCCGACGATTTCGCGAGTGGTTAAATTCGCGATCGTGGAGTCTGTACTGAACGGAGAAGAGTACACGCGTACGTCACATTCACATCGGGATCAGAGTCAATATTTTCGCGAATGGCGCCTGACTCGCGAAATTCACGAAAATAAAAACCTGGTGAAATATTCAGCGTATACAGTATGTCCAAGTGTTGTGTGTAGCGAACAACTGCAGGCCGCTCAGTACACGATAGTTCATGCAGAGAACTTCAACAGCTGTACCGTCACGGTCACCTACCTTGACACAATACGAGAGATATTTTCCAGAGACTGTTCACGACTTCAGGTTGTAGGAGCAAGAGTGTATCGCAATACACTGAGTACCTCTAGTGCAGCAATCTGTGTTGGTGCTGCTACAGTGGAACATCGTTACAAAGAGGTCAGATGTTAACAAAACCCTCATTTAACAACGTCATTTTTCAATTCCCAACTCTACAGATTTCTTTGCTTTGTACTCTGATATAATTGAATAGAAACTTGATATAGCAAGGACATTGTCATAGGTTGTAGGTCCTCGTGATAGCAAGGTAGTAGTGCAGACTCTTCAGGAAGCTGCTGATAATGGATGAACTCTAACCCCACAGGATGCAGACCTTCCAATTTAAGTCTTCTGTTCTCCTAAGTAACACAGTTGTGAGAGCCTCAGACCTTTCTTCATTTCTTTTTTGAGAGAGAGGTTTGCATGATTGTTGCTCATTCAGATTGGCTCTCACACTGTGACTTGCACAACATCAAAAGTGACGTCAGCTTTGCCGATTCACAGTGTGAAGACGTGATAGAATGAGGCAACAAAAATCACCTACAGTTGTAAATACCTAGAGATTAGACGTTCGAGTTGGTAAATCTGTTTGGAGTACGAGGTGCTCCTCCAGTCTCTTTCTTTGTGAACTAGCATATTTTGGTATTTTACCCATTGCCTTTCGTTCCACACTTTGTCGCCTCCTCTTTCGTAAACTGTCTCTAAGAGTTCGCTTGTGGGTGAATTGTCTTCGCTTGAGTTGAGGGAGATCCAAACTGTCAAACCGTGTGCTCCGTACTTGACGCTTTTGTTTTCAGATGACTTGCCAGTACTTCCGCGCGCCTTTAGTTATGCGCTCTTCCGTTAATAAGGCGATGCCTTGATGAGGCTTGACTTCAAACCTTAACATTGATAGGACACAAAAGAAGAAAAATCGGAAATGCCGACAAGCCAACATTGAGAACCTCAAGTATTTTACTTTTTTCTTGTTTGTTTAAAAATCTTTTCAAAGTCGAATGTCCTGAACAAAAGCGATAAGATGAAGAAATGCGTATGATTTAGGCCTGTACACCTAATACAGCGCAAGTGTCTGGTGCTTGGATGTCCTGTATGGCTTTTCAAAGTCCCTGTGTCGGCTGTTAATACATGCATATTGCCCTCTATAGGCAACACCATGACAATCTTTCCAAGTACAATGTAGCTGTCATGGGCTGTGGCCTTTGTACAGCCAATAAGCATGAAAAGTGAAAAATTCACCAATAACAAGTCAACAATCTGGACCCTATTTCATTTTTTTTTTTTTTTTAAATCATACAATAGCATCAATTGTCATGGTAATGACAAGAATCCAGCTCCCTGATTGGCTGTTGCTATTGGAAGTTGCCATTCCAGCAAGAGTTGCTATCCTAACATCTTTTATGAAATGGGGCCCGGAACTCTTGTGCCCATCAGAGAGACAGCTCACACTGAGAGGCAGTATCTCTGGCAGGTCAGTGTATTAGGCATTTGTGTCTGAAATGGCATTAACAGTAAATTCTAGTGTCAAATGATATTTATCTTGTTTGTTTTGTTGTTGGTGGTTTTTTTCATAGAATGGACTTCAACTTGAAGCATGGGATGATCTCTTTTCTTTTCTTTTTCTTCTTTTTTTTTTTTGAGGGGGTGGGGAGGGTCAATTTCAAGCATACATGATTGAAAACAAAGCTGTGTGAATTTGGGTAGTTGATTCAAATGTAATCATTTCTCCACTTGATTCACCATTTTGTACGGAGTTATATCTTCAAATGCGACTATATTGTGTTATCGTTACACTTGTGTCGTTACACAGCACCCTCTCAGTATGGTTCAGTCTATGAGTTGTCATTTGCAAATATTGATATTCCAATGAAGTTCACTAATTTGTGCTGAATCTGCATTTACAATGCTATAGACCTCATACAAACTTGCAAATTTATGCAGATTGTACCAAATATTGTTTATCAGTTGGCCAAGCAGGCATGGCATTTTGAGGATTAAAGTAGATTTTTCCCAGTTTGCAATCAGTTACAACTACAGAGTCCCTGAACGGACTAGAATCTTTATTGGGGGCAGGGTATATAAAGGAGCTACAGAAAATTTCACGTACACACTAGTTCTTTCCTGGCTTGTCTCAGTTGTTTCGTAGCATGGTGATCTTATTAAAATGATGTAAATATTATTTTGTACAGAAAGACACTTACTTGTACTATGGTTTGGTAACTGTAAATGTTTGTTGCCAAACCACCAGAGTTAGCACATTTTTTAAAAGCCACTTTGCTTTCTCTCTTTCCTCTTTTTAAATAGGCCTGTCCTACTTTTGTCCTCTTTGTTTGGATGTCTATTGAAATTTAAATCTGTACATAGTTGTAAGTAAATAAATATGGAAAACAAAATAAAGGTATTCCAGGTTTGGATTACAATTTATATTCATGCTGTTTTGTCTTCAGTGTTATTTGTATTTGTTTTGCTGTTTGTTTGTTTGTTTGTTTGTTTGTTGTTTGTTTGTTTGTTTGTTTTTTGGTTTTGGTTTTTTTTAGCTCACCTGAGTTGAAGGCTCAAGTGAGCTATTGCGATCGATCTTCGTTCGATGTCTGGTGTGCATTGTGTGTAAGCTTTTTACATATGTCATCTACTTCTTGAAAACCCCCTGACAGATTTTCACTTAACTTGGCAGGTAGCATTCCTTGGGGGATAGGATCTCAATTTGTTCAAATGGGCACCATGCTCCCCATGGGGACCCCTGGGGGCCCAAACCTCCCAAATCAAGGAATATTCAAAAACATTCTTATCTAGATTCTGAAGTGATAGAGCTTCAAGTCTTTTTTTTTTTTTTCTGGTAGACTGCATAGTCAAACTTTGTCAGTACAGTGTACATGGCAGGTATTTTTACCAGTGTGATGGAATGCAAATGGAAACCATGCCCCCAGCTGTAAAACCTGCCCATCCACACCACCAAGTTTGTAATGTTCTCAGGTGAGAGTCTGCAAAGAATATGTGGAAGGTGAACTTGCGATATTCAGGTGAACGCGAGACCCCTCTTGTATAATTTTCGTTTCAGAAACAAAAATATTATGGCGTGTTAACACCGAGCAACGGGCAGGTTTTTGCTATGGTACGCCAAAGAGAACCATGTTTGGTTCTGTTAAAAAAGAATCAGTAATTGGGTACAAAATCACTCAAAATGTTATTCTTAGGTCAAAATCAAGAGCAACAAAATCAACGGTACAAGATTAATTTTGTAACAAAATTATTAGGGGGGAAGTGATATTGTAACAGAATCAGACATGGTTTCTTTGGGCGCATCATAGCAAAAACCCCATTCCGTGACTTGTGCTGGATTCGGTGTAAACGTAGTCTAGATACTGGACGATTTTAATAGTCTGCATTCCCCACACTAACACACGCATACACATGCATGCACCCACACAGTGCGCCCAACCGCTGATTGCGACACTCCACCAATTGGTACTCCCGAAAAAAATTATGTATTCAGGAGGGGTGATCTTGTGTAATACAGTGTACATACAGACACCATCAACGTACGTCACTGCATGTCAGCGTATACATGATGCTACGAATACAGTCCAGGAAGTGGACCAGTGTAAATGCAGCTTTAAACAAGAGATCGGGGCGTCTATTGATGATTACCTTTGACTTTTCTGTGGTGATCTCCATGCCATAGGCACTTGCTCTCATGACAAGTGTTTGTGAGATCTTGGAGTTCCATGTAACTAGCTACCATATCAAAATTTAATCATCTGTTCCTTGTGTCATCAACTTTTCCTGCAAGTTTCATCCAAATCCGACCGCAACTTTTTGAGTTACGTTGCAAACAAACAAACCAACACCGATGAAAATGTATTGGCAGAAGTAAAAATGCATAAAATGACACCACCTTATAAAGAGCAGGTTAACCAAGATACATGTATGTGTGGATTGAGTGAATGCAAGAAGTTACAAATCTTTAAAGTTTCAGCGCGGGATAGAAAGATTACAAGAGACTGTAATGTCACTGCAGCACAACGATATGAAGAAAGTATTAACAGAATTCAACACATTTTTACATTTTCTAGCAAAATGAAAGAGCAAATGACTCCTCTCCTTCAGAGAGTTGGGGGAACAATTATGTGTTAGTAGTAAGTTGGATATGTCTATATTTTGTTTGAATAAGATATTTTGTGGAATTCTTTATACATCTTCTTTATATCTTCTTATATCATTGTCCTGCAGTGATGTCACAAACTGTTGCAGTCTCGTCCAGCCATGGTGTCATTGAAACTTTAAAAATTCATAACTTGCGAACTGATTGTATGATTTTCCTCAAACTTCACTGATGTGTTACTGCAGTGCACTCCCATTCTAACGAACAAGGTTATAACGAAATTCCGGTTACAACGAAACAAGTTCAGGCCGCAACATTATCAGCTCAATGTTCTTTATT
Source organism: Diadema antillarum (assembly GCF_040938485.1). Lineage (NCBI taxonomy): Eukaryota > Metazoa > Echinodermata > Echinoidea > Diadematoida > Diadematidae > Diadema > Diadema antillarum. The sequence continues at coordinate 21,608 of NW_027272665.1, forward strand.
GTTTACTCGTTCGGTTAAAACGAAATTTCAATATGACGAAAGAAAATTGCCAGTCCTGAGGACTTCGTTATAACAGCAGTCCACTGTAATATTGCAGCATTCACTCAATCCACACTTCTATTTGTGTTAACTTGTCCTCTGATACAGTGCACACAACATCGCAATATCATGATGTAAAGTATGTTAATGTTTAAAATTACAAATGTGTTCTGACAGAAGCCAACCAAATCATTCACACAAACAGATTAAAGAAAATAAAAATCACTTTTTTCACTTTTTCCTGTTTTTCACAATGCATATATTTTTATTTTTTGTCCATATATATATACAACAGACACTACTTACAAATCTTCAAAGACGCTACCTTTCGGGAAGCTACATGAGGCAGGCCATGCATTGTATAGACAGCGCTCTAAAACAAGCAACAAGTACCGTCATACTGAACAGCTTAAAAACTCTGCCCACACCTATCTGCTTTTCCTCAAAAACTAGCACATGCCCAAAAGTCCACAATGATGGTGATTATGAATGTATACACAGCCTGTGGTCTCATAATATACTGTATAACTAGAAACATTTGATGCATGAAATTTGGGGGAAGGCCTATTTCGTGGCATGAAACTTTTGCGAATCGGACGCACTGTCGACATCACTGTTGCGTGCATTTTGCTTTCGCGAAATCTTGGCACCTTGCAAACTTGGCAAAAGTTTCATGCACATGAAAATTTCTGGTTTTACAATACACCGCACATTTCACTATCAAACCAACCAACATGGGGGCGGGGGGGGGGGGGGGGGGGGGTAATTAAGACAAAATTTATTTTGCTTACAGTATTCCAAAGAAACATGGAACATGACATACTGTAAAAGTGGAAATTTTTGCGGTGTTAAAATTTTCGCACATTTCGCGCAACCAGAAAGTAGCGCGAAAATAAAAGCAAGCTAATATTTTTGCTTGCCACATGTTTCTGTGCGTGATGTCTTGATTCCGGGGAATTAAAAAAACAAACTCTTCTTACCTGGCCAGGCGCGAAAAATTAGTCGCGCAAAAATATCCACTTTTACAGTAGTTAGTCCACCAGGAGTGTATATTAATATCATTATATCGACATGGTGCAAATATAATATTTTAAAAAAAAACTTGGGGGACTCTTGATAGTAAAAATTCCATGAAAGTTGCCCACCAAAATCATCTTGTAACAAGCCATTTTACTGATACCAAATCACATGTGCCTACAATTGTACACCCTGCTATGCATGTAAGCAGATAGTATTCTTGACTTGGTTGTAATTAATAATCAATCGTCACTAATCCTATTTGTGTGTGTGTGTGTGTGTGTGTATGGGGGGGGGGGGGGGCATAATCGAGCCCACTCATTCATTGTGCCTGAAAGGAAAAATATCTCACTAGTGAATTTAGATTGCCACATTGAACTCTTCCAAGTGTAAAAAAATAAATTCAATCTATTGATAAAATGTGGCAATATGTAAATAAGTATCTGATTTTGTAATCTTATAAAAAGAAAAGAAAATACACTGTACAACATCAAAGCAATTATAATTTGATTAGAATCTTCATCTGACTTCATGTAATATTGAATCCAATTCCAAAGAAATGAGAAAGAATGATATGGTTTTGACCATGGAAAGTGGTACAAGGGCGTTTGTTGAGCATACAGTGTATACTACAATCTTCATGAAGAAACCACTTTCTTTAAAAACCAAAGGAATGATCACCATTCAGTTCAATCCAACCACACAGTCAAGCCCTTAACAGAAAACAGAATTGTCTTTTGGGAGGTTTTGCTAGCTTTAGACACACCCCCTGAAAGTTGCTAAGTACTGGGGCTGTATACAGGAACACATACTCTTGTAACTTCACAGTTACAGTGTGATACTCTTTTTGTTACCATGCAACAAGCCAGTTGGTAATTAGCTCATGTGCACATTTTCCATATGATCTTTCTTTCATCTCAGTTGGTTATGCACTTCACTTGTTTTCAAAGCGACATAATTCTTAAGCTTGCCAGACATAATGATGTATGGAGTTCATGTTCAAACAAATAATGAACTTGCGTGAGCCAGGTGACCAGAACAGCTTGTCAATTAACATTTATATGAAGCATTAATTTCTCTATTGCGTATTGAATGCATTTACAATTGATTTCTATTATTACTGCCAAATACTAAGCTTTATTTTAAAAAGGAAAAAAAAAATTATGCTTTTGTTAGGAGAATGTACAGGCAAACACCATTTAGAAGAATTCATGAATAATCACCAGGACTCCCTACATCACAGATGCTTGTCTTGACAAATTTTAAAAGACAACATGCCCGTTATCACAAATGACCTTTTTTCTGCTCAAGCGCGCAAAGCGGAACTACAAACTGGCTTATAAGCTGTTGTCACTACTATTCCAGCCATGTACAGTATTTGCTGCATTGATAATGGCACATTATGACACTCTACAACCAGACATTGGTTAAAATGGCACCATTTTTGGACAATCAACATTGAAAGAGTTCAATGCGCTCTAAGGGCTAAATACCGACTGGAAAATACCGATGCAATATTATTGACAAGCTTCCTGTATATCGAAAGCACAATGCATTGCAATGAGGACACACGACCATAACTCGCTATACAGCTAAAACAAGCAGACAAACCAAATATATATACGACCAGAAAGATTCCCGTCCCTGGTCATGAGTTTTACGCAGAGGCAGGGAACTTCAACATCAAATTAGGATGTGTAGGTGACTGCATCACGAATTAATGCCAAGACACAATATTTTCCCCCTTTGTGGACTAAAATAATCACATAAACACAAAGAAAAGCAAAGAACACAAACATATAAATGCTCCATTTGCTTTCATTTGAATCCCAATTCCCTAGCCGTATCTGTCACTATCCCCCAAAGCAGGGGGGAGGGGAGGGAGGGAGGACCCCACTGAAATGAGATATAAATAACCACAGTCTTATACACTTAACATAGATTCAATTGCACCCACTAGTTCAGGTAGACCAATCACTACATGAATACATTATCCCATGCATTTTCTCCTTCATTCTTTTTTCTCCTCAAGTGAGCAAAGTGAGATGTGCAGTTTTTAAAATCATATTGACCATTCAAAGTGAGGTAATGTAGGCATATAGCAGGGAAGACAAACAGGAAGAAAGAAACGAAAAGAACTATAAAAGAAGCCACTAATTTCTGATCACATGGAGCAAAATAACGTTAGAAGACAGTATTTTCGACAATAGCCATACTTGCTAACAACACAGTCACACACTGCAGTTTAATTAAATGGCTGTCTAGCGTGCAGCATCACGCTACACAGGACAATTTCCATTCGTGGAGATGCATGGAGGCGGCAGGATGGAAAACGAAGAGAAATATTTCAAGACGAAGACGTTGATCCTAGTGGCAAATCATAAATCTATTGCAGCATGGAGGAAACTTGTCTTCCCCTACTGCCGATGTCCCCAACTGCCGATGATACCAACATAAATACAAGAGGTGTAACTCAAAGTACAAAGTCTTGACGCTCTAAAACAAAGGAATAAATCTCAATGAGAAACTGAATGTTGCTGTGCACAATATCATCAATCCTTTGCCAAAAAGCGCAAGGGGATTAGCTTCCAGTGAACAATACGTAGCATTTATGGCTTGTTCGCACTGTTGTGCAATCCACTAAACTCACCACGATTGGGCCATTAGTAGCTGATTATGTAATTTTTGTGTACTGTATACGCTATATATTTCGCGGGGGTTTTATTTTCGCGAATTTCGCGAGTCGGGAGCTATTCGCGAAATTAACAACACGCGAAAATATTACCTTCCAAAATGAATCCCTTGCCTTGATGATACGAACATTTCAGTACTAGAATACCATGTCATGGCTTACCGAACAGACCATACTGGCTAAGCTTGTTTATGCATGTCCACGTCTACTTATGAATACTGTAGAGAGCCAATCCATTATCGCAAGGGGACCACTCGTCAGAAATCTAGCGCAATGGACTTAACCACTTAAAAAATGTTGAATTTTAACTTACTAGTTCGCAGAGTTTGGCAAGTCTTTTTCATGCAGTGTATAACTAGTATCATTCTTATATGCTAGTAAGTTGAAAATTCACACTCTCTTTGCCACTTCATATTTTCTCTGGTCCCCCAATCGCGAATTTAACCACTCGCGAAAATGTGTGACAGCGGCAATTCGCGAAAATTTATGTACGCGAAAATTATAGCGTATACAGTATTTGTATCACAATTTGTGAACTGAAATCATGGTCTGAATCATGAAGTAATCGTTGTGATCGTATCAGATCCTGAGGTCAGTTGTGGCTAATCGCGTTGATCATGACAATTTTTAACTGTCCAAAACTTTTCTACGCTCAATGCAATTGCAACAACTGGCTTTAAAATCTGATAAGACATGATACAATCCCCATGATTACTCCAGTAAGTGAAACCATGATTTCAACAGCAATGTAGATTGTCATGGAAATTCCAAGATCAACCACTACTGGTCAATCATGACGAGCGTAGCACAGCGCACAACAGTGGTAATGAGCCGTAACAACTTTCTGCCTCTCGAGTAACACACATACGAAATGTGATGCAAGGAGCAGAATTCGGGGCATACCTGAGGCAGAGGACTGTGCACAGAAAGTCAGACACAGGTAGGATTGTGAAAATCAAAAGGTTTCAGAAGAGAATTACTATCTAAAGATATATGAATGACTTTTCCAAACAACAGAAAAGCCTGTAAGCTGACGTTAAATCTCCAAACATGCAGATGCATCGTTATGAATCAACACACCAAATAATAATACCCATAGCAAAATAAATGGGACCAATAAAAGCAAATTCACAGAGGAAATTTCACTGTGTCCTACTAAACATCCACATCCATTTCCAAAGCTTTACACAGAATTGATTGAATTAGTATATTATTGATTGATATCACTAAAATATGTTTGTTACAGATCCAGCTATGACACATTACTGCAATAGCCATTCCACATATGGGGGGAAAACAGAAAACAATTTTTGCTGTAGCTTTCATTATCACCATTCTTGTTACATGTGGTACAAGAACCAATTAACAACTTTAAACTCTATCCTAATGTGGTAGACAAGTTTGATTTTCAATTTTGTGATTTTTTTTTAATTTTTAGCAGTAGTCCTATAAATGTACAGTCTACCAATGCAGTACATTATCACGAATGGTACAACGGAAGCCTATGTATAATGTAGCGACACATGACTATGCCAAATTACCCTGGAATCTCATCAGTAATGTCAAGTTTCTCCTGGCACACAGCCAACTAGTCTGTCCTCCAATGAGTCAAGGGACAAGAGGTAAGTCTGACCAAACAAGAAGGAAAGGAATCGTATGGTTCTTTTTTCTTCTTTTTTTGGGGGGGCATACCTCTCGCTCTTGAAGAAAATTAAAAAAACAAATCAGTGTCTCCTTTTGCAGAAACAAGTCACTGACTAGCAAGTTAGCATATAAACAATACAAAAAGAAAGAGAGAGAGAGAGAGAAAGAAAGAGAGAGATCTACTCACATTTTACATCTCACATTGATCAACAATGCTCTAGAGATGACACTTACACTATAACTTTGCAGATTTGGTCTGATGGTAAAAAAAATTCTTTGCAATAACTTTCTACACTATTGGCATTGGTTTATATAACCATCTTCCTCTTCCAAACATGCCAACACTTCTCCTTGACTGAAGACGTTTGAAAAGTTCCAAAGAAGAATTTACATGACAACATGCAAATTGCACTGAGATATGTGGCAATTGTGTAAATACAGTGTCACAAATTCAATGTGTACATTTCACAAATATCACAGCTTGCTGAGTAGACATGTTCAGGAAAACGATAAGAGCACTATCTCCACAGAGGGAGATAGCAATGGTCATCATTGCAATCACAAAATGCCAAGGTGTATACAAAATAATTTCAGCACAGTTGACTAAAGAACCATGATTTTGAAGCTTTGTACATGGATGTACATAAATGTACATCTCGGCATGGACTGCGAATCTTTCCCCTCGAGTTCTCTATGCGGGTCTCCTAGCCAGCTGAACTATCTACCACTCAGCACCTCCTCTGTAATCAAAGTCCTTGCCCCTCCTGTGCGGAGGGGGCACATCACGGGGCCTGCCCCGTGGATCACCCCGTGGATCGCGCATACCACCCCTCCTCTTCCGGTGGGGGAACATCCCACCACCCTGCCTGCGCTCATCCCGGGGATACTCCTCGAAGTCCCTCCTGGGGTCGTAGGGCCCCCACCCTTCCGGATCCCGCCTGCGACGGGGGTCCTGCCTCGCCTCATCCCTGCCCCACGGTTCCCGCTCGTCTCTACTGTCATGGCCCATGGGCTCCCCCCGCCCCCACTGTTCTTCATGCCTTTCTTGCCGGCCCCAGTGCCTTCTGTCATCCACATCGCCACCGTGGAAGCGGTCCTGCCGGTGATCGTAATCTGTCCTGGCATCAAAGTCCCGTCCCATTTCCCACTCATCTCGAGGATTGAATGGATGTTGCCTGTCTTTGTCAGGCTCTCTTGGCTGATTCTGTGGGGCAGACGATGGACGGTCCTTTTTGCTGGGTTCGCTGTGGTCGTCGTCATACTTCCAGCCTTCAACCCCCGGTGGAGGAGGCTCCAGTTTGCGCTTCTTTGTGACTGGGACAGCTGGAACCTGTGGGCCTGCCGGTACCGGCGGATGGAAGGGATGGCGGAGGGGCCCTTCTGGATGAGGGGCATGGTGCTTGGCAATGTCCTGGGGATGACCCTTGTGTCCTGGAAACATGAAAGATTGAGATGGATCTGGGTGAAGTGGAGCCCCCGGGGGCTGGTGAGGGAGTTCTGGACGGTGGCTGGGATCATGACTACCAGGTTGGGGCTGAGGCCAATGGTGAGTGGGATGCTGGTGTTGCTGCTCCTGGGGTGGTACCTCATGGTGTGGCTGGTACTGACTACGTGCACCTGCATCCCACGTCCCTTGCAACTCCATCTGAGAGCTGCCTGTTACCTCTGGTCTTGCGACGAGTGGGTGATCTGCCTGGGACTGTGGTATGTTTTCTGGCACAACATCTTGCTTGTCCTTGGTCTCCTGCATTCTGGTTTGCCCCATTTTCCACATCATTGCATCCACAGCAAATTGGGGCAATTCAGGCGGTGGTAGCAGGGGTGGGGCTTGGGGTGTGCTGACTGAGCCCTTTGGCACCTCTTGGCCTTCTGCCGACGGTGCACTGACGAGGCCACTGGAGGAGTCGTCCTTTGGTGTCATGGTGCTGGAATCAGCCGGTGCCAGTCTCACATCGGGGGATGTGCCTGCATCATCGGCGCTCTCCTCAGCATCACTCTTCTTACCAGCAGCCTTGTTGATCTCAGACTGGAGAGACTCGATCTGCCGGTCCAGGAGTGCCTTCTTGGCCTCCTCCACCTGCTTGGTAAGCTGGATCAGCAGCTGCTGCTGCTCCGACAAACCCGTCTGTTCGCTGAACGCACTGAGCAGGTTCTGCGAGGCGTCGGCTGCCACGCTGGCAATGTCACTGGGACGCACATCGCTCTTCTGTGGCTCTGCAGTATTGGTGACCGACGACTGCGCAGGTTCATCCTTGCTGATGGTCACCTCCAAACCGGGGATTGTGGCTGCAGTAGTAGCCGGCGGTTCTGCGGGCTCAGGTATCACAGCCGAGGGGGGCATGCTGCGCCCCGCACTCCAATCGTCCGCAGGATCCGATGGGTCATAGGGAGCCTCCCGCTCCTCGATTGTGGGGGAGTATGGCTCTTCCAGTTCAACCTCGAGTTGTTTGGGGTCTGCGTTGGCGTACTGCGCCACGATCGGATCGACCAGCTGGGTTTCTGGAACGTACACCTCTTTGGTGCGCAGAGGAACCTGCGGCTCCTTGTCCTTTATGATGTCCGATATCTCACGGATGTTCGGCAGGGCCATGCTGAACGATGACAAGGTGTTGGCCGGCGGCTGGATCTCCCGCACAGGCTGGGGCTTCTTCTGTGGAATGTGCTGAGTTGGCGGTTCCTGTTGCTGCCGCCCGCTGGGCTTGGTCACACTCTCCTCGTCCAGGCTGAGCGAGCGGGGAGGTTTGTCCTTATGTCGGACAACGATGCCCAGGAGAAGGTGAGGTCTGGACGGAGGCAAACCTGGGTCAAAAATATGAAATTCAAGCAACTGCTATTAGGATTCCACTCATGCAATGAAGTATTGAACAAAGACCAGTAATGAAAAGTGACTAGCTGCCAACTTTTAAATTATGTAAATAGGAAAAACTGGGAGAAGATATTAATACCCAAAATAGGAATTTTAACCCATCCCCAATAAATCACTTTAGCAGGAGTTAACAAAAAGACAGCACAAATGAAACTTCTTCTTTGCTATGAAATAGCAATGTGAAAATGTGAACGCTTGGCAGGGACACAAATGAGACAAATATTGCCTTGAAACAACAAGCTTTATACAGTTCCGCAAAGAATGATATCAAATTGAAATTGTATCAAATATGTCTAAATGACCTGTGTATATCATCAGTTTTTGCAGGTCCATCTCTGAAGGCAGAATTTCTATTGCACCTAATATACTCTTTGCTACTTGGCTGGGCTGGTCGCACAACAACCTTTGGCATGTGTTGCGTTGCTGTGCAGAGCCCCGCTGACAAAGATTTGTATTCAAATTGATATTACAGTAACAGGACAAGCGCATTGACTCTTGTTTATAGGAAATAAGGTGCCCTGTAGGCAATCCCTATGCTCACCTGGTCCGTGAAATGGCAAGATGTGAGATGGCACTTTGTCCGTAGACGGGAGGGCCAGCAGGTAGAAGTCCTTCACGTGGCTGCGGTTTTTGCCAATGACACCGATCCGCTGCCGCGTGTAAAAGTAGTCGAAGAGGGAGAAGTACGCCTCCTCTTCGTCCCCCTGCCACACGTGGAAGCGCATGATGGTCATCTCGGTCGACTGCGACTGCTTAAGTTTGCTGAAATAGTCCCAGACCACTGGGTATGGTATACGGCCGCAGACCTCCAGGGTGTCTTGCAAATCCTTTGAAGAGGTTGCAAAGAAAGGATGAGACTAGCATTGTATATCCGCTTCCTGCCACTCTTCGTTCTTTCATCAAAATTTTCATCGTTGTACTTTGCTTATGAGTCTGGATTAATTTTATGTGATAAGAATAATGATTGGATTTCTTTTTTTTTTTTGGGTGGGGGGGTAGTGATAAATTCACTGGAAATCTATAGACTTGATTCATCATTAGAATTTTGCATGGTTGCAGAATGTCTCCCAATATTATGTATAAAATCTTACAACAATAAAACTCAGTTTGTAAAAAAAAAAGGACAACTAAACCAATGTCACTCGAGCATACACTCGCCCCTTTTTACTGAGAAAAACAGTTGGATTGTTTTTTTTTTTGGGGGGGGGGGGTGGGTCCTAATAAATTCACTGAAAATTTGTAGAATTGAAGAGTTTGTTCGCAAAAACCGATAAGTCCATATTTGCCAAATGGAGATATTTGCGATTAAAGGTCAAGAAAAATAAAGAGAATGATAAGAAAATTTTTGCTTCCTTTGACCATAACTTCAAAAATGTACCTTTATATGTAGTGACCAATATATCATTTAAAAGGTATTATTTTGTACTTTATGACAGAGACCTTACTTCAAAATCTTCAAAAATGGACATCGGTTTTTGCGAACAAACTCTTCAATTATTCAAATTTATTTATTTTTTCTGTCGATGTAGGGCAATTTGTCAATCAGTTGCAAAACTCTTCAATTGTTTCCCCTCCATCATAAAAATGTTTCCCATTTTACTACTCTGAAAAAAGGGTCTGAACTGCCTACCTCTACACTGTACCAGCTTATGAAAAGAATCCAATTTTCAGGGTTGCAAAAGGGATACAAGAACTTTCAAACATACTTACCAGGGGGATACTGTGGGCTGGGCCCGAGACGTGGTGTGCAACAGCCACAAACTTGGCCACTTCGTGCATGAAGATGAAGCCCCTCCAGGCCGGGGTCGATGGGGTTGCAGCCGAGGACGACGACCTCTTGAGCTGCGCAGGTCGCGCCGGCTTCTCTCTGCCCGGCTTTGGCAGGGTGCGGACGGTGGGCGTGGGGCTTCCAGGTGGCGTTCTGATCACATTCAATGATCACAAACAGTAAAATGTTTGAGCCATATTAAAAGATCATTCCATTTCACAATCAATGACTGCTCACCATTTGCAGTTATTTTTATCTCTCACTTATCAAGAAAGCAAATTAATCATTTAGCAAGGAGAAGAGTTTATATAACACCAAATCAATAAAAGAAATAACTTAACAAGATCACAGAAATTTCTTTCATGTAGACTGCTGCAAGAATTTCATTTTAATGCTTCCAAAAAATAGTCCGCATCTCCATATTGAGCAGTAGCCCAGTAGCCTTCAAGTAATTTTATGTGAACAGACCCCTGTTGCTCTTACACACGATGAGGAGGTACAGGTGTGTGGAAATCTGATTTCCCTTGCCACATTCATATCACCCCTGTATCATTCCGCAGTTACTTAATCACCATGTACATGTATATATCATCTCTTTGCCTAAACTCATGGAAAAAAAGAAAAGAAAAAAAAGGAAAATACATAGCTTCCTTTGTTCATTATGTAAGATCGACACTGCATGGAACCTCAAGGTACTAATGACCTGTACAGTGCACTCCTGTTATAACAAACATTGTTAAATCAAAACCCTGTTTGCAACAAAATACAAATTCAGGCCACAGCATTATCTGCTTTATGATATTTATTGTTTATTCGTTCGGGTATAACGAAATTTTGATATAACGAAAGAAAACTGCCGATCCAGAGGACTTTGTTATAATGGGAGTCCACTTTACCCCAAAATGAGAAATGTCCAGTAATCTTACCTGGCCTCATCTTTAGGTGCCCTGATGATCACAGTGTTCTCGTCGTCATCATCATCATCGTCATCATCGACACCCTCTGCCGCCCCACTCACCGTCTCCATGAGGTCGTCGTAGAGCTCCTCGTTAACCGACTTCGGCCGGTACTTCTTCTCGTCCGCATCCTCCCCGAAGAACTTGACCGGCTTTTCTCCCGTGTGTGGCGGCTCCTCGTCAAACTCTTCAGACACCCTGGAGGTCAGCTTTGGAGTGTTCCTCACGATGGCCTTCTTCTTGGATGCTTTCTCCTCCCTCGGAGCAGGGATTTTTCCTGGAAGATGGAACATTAAGGTGCAAGAAAAGAGCTTCATAAGTGAGTCAAGAGGACAAATAAAAACAACAACAACAAAGTATGTGCAATTATTTTGAATAAGTCCACACACAGTTACCTGAAGTGGAAAGCAATAATTAGCTCACAGAACACACAAAAGCTCCATAACAGAAATATAAACATAAGTCAATGTGACAAAAGAAAGAAAGGACTTTTAGGATAAGAAGCACCTCTTATGATAGCCAACCATAGATAAGAGATATACGGTATGTTCCAAAGAAATATTACAATCAGATTTTTGCATTGAGAACTTCCAATATGATTAAACTGTCTGAATGCTATTTCAGGGTCTAAAAATATAACATCTTACCTATATTTTGCAGAAAACCCCATTCAATTTGGTTCAGTGGTCACACAGAAATGTGAATCGTTGTGAAGCATGTCGTGGATGTGAGTCTTCCAAGTTTAGCACTAGGATGCTCTTAGAACTACATATTAATGTGTGAATACAATGGACAGAACTTGGAGGGAAGGGATCCTGACATGCTCTACAAAAATCCTCATTTCTCTTTGACCATGAAAGCGAATCGGATGGGGTTTTCTGCAAGACATGGGTAATAAGTTACAGTTTCATACCCTGAAATTGTATTCGGATTGATTCACTATCTTTAAAGTTATTATTGCGAAGGGTCCCGTTGTAATTTTTTTTTGGACATACGGTATATTACACATATAATTACCAGCTTCCTCCAGTCTGTAAGAATATCTGTGGATGGGACTTAACAATAACAAAGCCGATTTAAGTTGTCTTAACCCAATCCTAATGCAGAAAATGAAGAACCGGTGGACAGCGCATTCTCACCTGTACAGATTTTGCAGTTGAGATCAAAGAGGTGAGCCTTGTGTTGGTCCGTGGTATCCAGGAGCATGGTGGTGGGGGTGGGCGGGGAAGTGGGCGTGGTCGGCGAGGTGGGGTCAGCACTGTGGAGCCCAGTGGGGGTGGTTGGCGTCGTGGGCGTCGCCCTTGTGGGACTCCTCAGCTCGCCGAGTGGGGGCGACTTTTCGTGCTTCGCGGCCTCTGCATCAATTTCCACATGGGGCTGTGATGGAAATTCAAAGTTCAACAACCACTCAGCATGCACATGCTTTAGTACAAAATCACAAGTATTCACAAATATCACAAATCACAAATATCGAACCACATTGTGGAGAATGAGTTGATATACTGTTTCAAGTTCCGAAATAACTAGCGTTTTTGTCAGGAAAGTGATATATTTATTTCTCATTTAATCACTGTCGTTCTCAACCATGATTCCAACCACTGGAGAAACTGTCATCCAGGCACCAATTTTCAAAATATTATATCTACAAAAAGTATGGCAAATGGGGGTATAGGTTAATGGACCAGATTAGACTTGCATACAAAGGGCTTGCTAGTGTTCTCTCAGGCAGTTTCTATATTCTCCTCACTTATGAAAAAGGTGTAGGATACGATACACTCTGACAGAAGAGGAATCTCTGACAATCATGTAGAGCAAAATGTATTTCATTATCCTTTAGAAATTGAACGGCATCTTTCAGCTGGATTTCAGTTACAACAACATACAAAATGCATGCCAATTGGCATGATGTCCCTTGTGTGACATGACCTCACATCTAACAAAATTTGAAATTTTCACGAGAGCAAAAAGACACTTTGCATTTTCGCAGTATTTTTTGGCAAAGTAACATCAATGTTCAATAGTGCACAAACATTGTTTTGGATTTCACTAATAATTGTAATGTTTTACGACTTAAATCAGTATTTCTGATATCAAAAAGTTTGTTATGTGCCAATTTGAGATACAAGGTTCTGTCATCCCAGGGATGAAATGGCTTTATCCCCCAGAAGTGCTGTAAAAGCAGAAATTTTTGTGCGCATTTTAGCTCCATAAATTTTGCAAGAGCCAAGATTTGCAAAATTAAAATGCACACAAAAGTTCTTGTGTACACTCTAATGCATTGAATGCCAGTCGCAATTTGTAAAAATTTCATGCCGCCAGGATTTCATGCCAGGATTGGCAGGGAGCTCACCACCAAATCTCCCAGCGTCTCCTCCCCAAGCTCCACCTCCCCTTTGTGGGTCTTCTTGACAAACGTCATCGGCATCGACTTCTTCTCCTTCTCCGTCTGCACTATCATGTCAAGCTCCTGGTGAGTAGGGAGAGAGAGAAGGGAGGGGGTAAAGGATCGTAGACTTTTACAGAATCGATCCCTCCTCTTTTTTTCTTTTGACAATGACAAAAAGTGGTGAATATTTATAGTCTACTGGCATAGGAAGCTAAACAGGTCATTTGACAATTACAAATCGTTGTGTGCCCAGAGGAACGATGCACACACACGGGATTCAAGGAAGGTGTGCCCAGAAGAACGATGCAACCGCACGCGAGGCGCATGATATGCTTACAGGCCTCGCCAGCATTTGCAATGTTCTTCCAGGCACACAATGAAATGTCTTCACTGTTAAGAGAATCAGGGAAGCTGGTGATAGTCACATTATGTCAAATGGCTAAAGAATGTTAGGAACTATTGTGGCTCAGTGGATACAACCAAAGACTATCAACCATGAGGTCCTTAGTTCAAGTCCCCTGGCTGCAGTGGTTGTTCCCTCGGGCAAGGCACTTTATCCCCATTGCTTTTAGTCCCACAGAGGGAACGTAAAGCCATCATTTTTGTGATTGCTTGCTAACAAGAATATCAACTGCTTCCATAGCAGTCACATAATTCCATTCAATGTATTTCACTTCACAGTATCTTTGTACAGTTGCAAAGTGGTTTTTCTTAGATATAGTCGTCCTTGAAAATACACAGGGATCCTGACAGCTTAAATTTCTCTGGTATAAATGTTTCTTGGATGCAAAATCAGGTCTTTAATGGCAACATTATCTTGCATTTTTTGGTGATAAAAGTTTGCGGCTCCTGCCACCCCCGGAATAAAATTTAGGAATGTGGCTATGGCAACTGGTATGCATCAGCCATATCAGTCTCTCCAACGGGTCTGTTGTACAACTTGAGTGTGAGACAACAGAGTTTCACATGATAGGTTAAAAAAAATGAAATGACATGTTTGAAAGATTGATTGCACAACCCCATAACACGTACACACACACACTCTCTCTCTCTCTCTCTCTCTCTTAGTACTCACATTCTTGGCCTCCTGCTCCCTCCACTTCATGAGCTCCTTGGAGGCCAGCTGATCCGACGACATCCGCACCAGATTCCTCGGCGAGATCTCCCCCTTTAAGATGTGTCGGAACAGACCCTGGAAAATAGGTAAGACAGAGTGGGGGATTGGAGAACATTAGGTTATGACATCACAGTCAGAGTTCCGCCTACCCATGGCAAAGGTCATACAAGTTCCGTTCTTTATCAAATGACCATCTGGAAAATGCACAGGAATAATGTCTCTACCATAGCAGTCTTCACTCAGTTTTCGCACTAATATGCCATTTAGAGAGAAGTAGTTGCATATGAAAAGTTTGATAACGTATGCTGCATATTGTGCAATATGAGTGGGGAAAACCCAGTGCTACAGCTGAGTCATCAATGAACAGAACAGAATGCACTGTCATTGTGAATACATCTCCATGCACTGTCTCCTGATGTGGAAAGTAAATGGTGCACTCAGAACACGCTTTCTCAAGTTTTAAGAGACCCATTGAATTCACTTGAGAGAACCACTTACATCTGAGTTCAATTACTCTCTTGAAAGTTTTACAGACACAGGAATCCCTATACAGGATGCAACAAAGTTTCACATATGTGCTATGCAGCAACATTTAACACTAAATAGCACATCAAGCAGAGACCGAAGTTCGACAAAATGGTATAGTATCAAACTTTCCTCCACTGGAGGAATGATTACTGACACAGAGAAGGAAGAGAATGAAAAGGAGAGAAAAGCAGGCGAAGGAGATGAAAGAGGAGAAGAAGAACGAGAAGTTAGAAGTCGTCATAGCGGCAACACGATCAGCTCTCGATGGTCCCTACCAAATTCTTGGTGTCCTTGATGTTGAAGATGAGGGTGCGGTACTTGGCCTTGTACTTGGCCCCGGTGTCGTTGAAGAGTTTGTAGAGCTCAAACTCGATCTGCTTGGCCACCTTCTTGACCTCGTCCGCAGTTACACCCTTCACGTCCGGCGCCTTCTTCACCCTGTCATATCACACAAGAGGTTTATACTCTGAATTATTCATATCACTCTTCCTTTACAAAAACAAATTATCCCTCTGTTTCTAGAGTACAGTTCTCAAAGAGTGAATTTTCACGCGTGAGATGAACAAGATTTTTCATGAAATGAGGCGCTCTATTCAGTGGGGTACAACAGCCTCAAGCCAAAACTGCAACACATTTAACAATCCACTAAAAGTCTCCACTGCCTCCATTGTAATTTGACCACTGATTATCCACCTGAATGCACTGTTAACTCTTTTGTGTGTCACACATTCGAACGCCCAATTCAGTCAGAGGCTTGCCAACTTCATCAAATATTTCGCTCAAATGCACAGCCACACACAACCAGATCAATAGATGGCAATATGCGACAGTAAATCGAAAGCATCAGTCACAGCTTTGTTATACAAGTGACATCATGGCACAGTTTGCAACTCTAATACAATTTTTTGCTGTGCTGCATTTCTAGCATGAATACTTCTACAAAAGTTACATGACTTTGAAGAACAATGTCTTCCAATAGCACTCATGCGTCGTGGTCTCAGAATAATGTGGAACATAGTAGGTGATCGTTCTTTTGCTGTTGCAGCGCCTAGTCTGTGGAATAGGTTGCCAGACAGACTTTGGGCTGAAACAAACACAAAGCAAGTTGTTCAATTGTTGAAAACTATACCTCTTTTCTGATGTTGACCTATAAGATGAAGTTATGTAAAGTGCATAGAGAATCTTTTAGACTATTATGCACTAGATAAATGCAAACTATTATTATAAATATCATCATCATCATCATTATTATTTTCATACATCATGGCACACAAAGCGTTCATATTTTGAAAAGATAGAGGAGATCAAGGGAGGCTCGCCCTCTCACCTGGTGAGGAGGACTTCCAGCAGGGTGCGCTTGACGTTGACCCTCACGCTCTCCGAGGTCTGCTCCGCCAGCTTGCTGCTCTCCGCCTGGAGCCGCGCCCTCTCCTCCCGCTCCCTCTTCTCCCTCTCCCGCCGCTCCTTGTCCTCCTTCCTCCTCCTCTCCTCCTCCTTACGCCTCTGCTCCTCCTCCTCCTTCTTCTCCTCCTCCCGCCTCCGCCGCATCTCCTCGATCCGCTGCCGGTCCCGCTCCCGCTCCTGGGCCAGCTCCTCCTCCCGCCGCTTCATCTCCAGGAGTTGCCGCACCTGGGAGACAAGTATCACCGCAACGATAATCAGACGTTGAAATGTGGCATCGTGAAAGAGGAACTTGACCTGTTCCATGCAGAATTCTGAAATCCCCACAGACTTAATACACAGGCTACCAGGTTCCTGCATGGAATGGGCTATCATCCTGTTGCATGGTCTCATGCCTGCTCTCTCCATTTTCTCAAAAGAATTTCAATACTTTGAACATTTTACTGTACAGGACACCTAAAAAGGATATATTTCTGTACAAAAAAAAAAAGTCCAATTTGATGGAAAATGGATACAAAACTTTCTGGAAAGAAACTCTTCAAACATACATACTATACAAAACAATTTTAAATCGAAAGATACACAGATGATAAGATTGTTTACAGTCATGTTTTAAACTACTGACTGATTCATCCACACTTCTCATGTTCCGATGACGACAAACACGCTCTTACCTTCTCCCGTCTTTCCTTCTGCCGCTTCTCAAGGCTCTCGCTGCTCGGCGTAGCCCCCTCCTTGATGGGGCTCGTTATCTGCTTGGTGCTCACCTTCTTCTCCGAGTCAGAGGCAGACGACGTACGGCTGCGGTCGCTGTCGAGTGACGTTCGGCGCCCGTCTGGCTTGTGCTTGGCAGATCCCTTCCCTGTGCATTGAATTTTGCAGAATGGCACAGTGTCAATACCATTCATCTTAACCCTAAAAAGACTGGGCTATTTTGGTAGCTCGAAAGACTGGGGGGGCCTAAAGGGCCCCCCCTTAAGATCTCGGCCGTGGATCGCGCGATCACCGCGAAAATTTGCACAATGGTAGTGTGCGATGTAATCTACAAGATCGTATATCTAAATTTTCCAAAATAGTCTTCTTTCAATTTATTTTTATTAATTATGCTAATTTATGCGAGAAATCAGACTCTTTGATCTAAATCAGTAAATAAAGCTCCAAAAGTGCTCATATTTGGTCTAATTATTCTTTGTGGCATTCTTAGCAAATGTACTTGAAAAAAAATTCGGTATCAAAATTAATTTCTTATTTATTTTATTGTTTTATGAATTTCTTATGTATTTCTCTGTTTTTTCGACTTTTGTTTTTGTTGTTTTTTTTAACAAAATTTGTGGCAGACACTTTTTGAAGCACAATACTCCTAAAACAAATTAATTTTAGCCATTGAGAGTAAAAATAAGCATATTTATATGAACCATGTGAAAAAACTCAATTTGCATTGACTTTGTACACAAAATCACATTTTTGAGCCATTTTCGGCCTCACGTGCATGTACAAAAAGTTATGTAACTTCAGAACCGTACCCCCGGGCGTCACAAATTTGGTGTCAAAATGTGCGGGAAACTCGAAAGAAAAAAGTCATAGAGCATCGCAGTGAGAGCATTGCGTGTTGCAGAGTAATCGCGCGAAATGTCGAGGGGGGGCCTTTTAGCCCCCCCCCAGTCTTTTTAGGGTTAAACCTGCAAACAGCACTGCCAATGATAGGGTTGTGTCTGGCAAGATCTTTGCCAGAAAGCACAGCAGTTTGAGTGAGTAAAGAGATATGCCTCAAGAGCACCAGTGATGAAAGGTCAAAAATGGCATTGACCCATAAGACTTCAAACTGTTTAGAAGCTTAGAGATTTTGTTTCAAAATTTTTGCCCCCTTTGAACTTACTGAGACTTCAGTGTCAACAACTTCTGTGTTTGCTTCGAGAAGTCAATTTACTGATTTGGAAGCAGACTGTATTCATAGGAAATATTAAACCCACCTGGCCCAATAATTGATCCTTCTAAATCAACGAATAATAAGCAAATAATAGTCATAAACATTAATAGATTAGACGCATACAGCAAAGGCTACAAAAACCAACAAAATACCACCCTACCACACTTTCGACTTCATCATAGAAATTACAAAATGATGAAATAATAACTGTCAGAAGGGATATTGATGATTTGCAAAACCTGAAGCAAAGTCTACAGGAGAACAGCGCACTAGCACACTACCACTAACGCCATACCTGAATAGAAGGCCGAGGTGGAGTATCCGTGCTTGATGTTGGGCCGGAGCACTTCATACGTCGGATGTCTCCCCAGCCAGTAGGGGAGCTCCCCGTAGGTGGGGGCGGTCAGTCCGGTCCGGAGGCGTCCGGTGTGCCTCTCGATGACCGAGATCCTGTCATCCTCCCTCGGTTTGGTAGACTGATTGGAAAAAAAAAGAAATAGATGACATTTACAATGTAAAGTAAACCAACAATTAATTCACAGTTTTACGCTTAAAATGTATCACAGAAAGTTCTATGCTACTGTGATGCAGTCAAAAGGTAAACACCTCTGGAAATTGCACAAATACCAAATCAGTTTGAGTCAAAACAAAAAGCGCTGTCAAGAAAGTACCCGTTCTGTTTTCTACCATTTGTGGTTAGATCTGCAAATTTAGACATGTACAAAACTGGGTACTGTTTGCAAGACAAAACTGGATAAAGAATCTGTTTTTTTTTTTTTTGTTACAATGCGTAGATGTTTCACAAGGAGTAAATCTGTTTAATTTTGTCTTCTGGAGTTATCATCTGTACTCAAATGATATAAACTGAAGACCAGTATGGTACTACCTCTGTATTCTCCAATGCAAATCTGTCTAAAAAATATATTTTTTTAGACCAATGTCTCACAACTTTGAAGGCACCATAGTCCTACCTGCTTCTCAACTGACAATTATGTTTCCTAAACAGTGAAATCACATGAATTTCTTACCACTGATGAGACAGAGGATGCCCCAGTGGAATCCCGTCGACCCTTGATCCCCATGGCCCGCTCCCGCTCCGCGTTCAGCAGCTTCATGGACTCTTTGGCGTGCTTGACGATGCAGCCGGGACTGCAGTACACAGAGCCCGACCGCGCCCAGTTGTCGCACCCGGTCCCAATGCAGTGCTGCTTCGGGGGCGGCGGCCGGAAGAACTTCAGCCGCTTCTTTTTGCTTGGAGCGGGGCCCTCCTCCTCCTCCTCCTCCTCCTCCCCCTCCTCCTTCTTCTTCTTCTCCTCCTTTTCCACTTCCCTCTTCTTTCCACTTTTCGGTGTTTCCTGTCAAATGAGGAACATACCACAGACAAACAGCTGAGCACCACTGCATCATCAGCATAACTATACAATTAAGTAACTCCACTTTGCATCACAAGTTATCTTTGCATCATTATGTTAACATAATTTGGGATATTCTCTATGAAGGAAAACTATAAATTCATTTGAACAGAACTTCCTTCAAACCAGGAAGATTCAGCAGCACTTGCAGCATGTGTTTAAGAACGATTGAAGTAGCGGATGTACTGATGACCCCAAAAGTTGAAAATTCACTGAAATACTAAGTACAAAAACAATGCCATTTATCTCATTCTTTCTCTTTCACGTGTGTTCCCCTTTCTGTTCCCAAAGGCTTGGAGTAAATTCTCTTCTATTTTAGTTCACAGAGCTCTCTGCACACTTTGTTTTCTGCCATTGCACAAAGGGACAAACTTCATGAAAATGAAGACCTGACATAAACAACATTATCATAATTAATATATTACTACTGTCATTGCTAACAATTAATATTTCTATTACCTCTGTAAAAATTCAGATCTTCTGCAACAGAAAAATCACTTTTCCTATAAATCATCATCACCTCGTGTCATCACACAACCATTTCCCAATGTCTAGCGCATGCAAGAGCCACGTCATTCGCCACTGCCAGGTCCCTCTCGGTACAAGGTTGTAACATTGTATTGCAGCTCAGAAGATGAGGCATAGTCTGGCTGCCCTGCCCACACTCACACTCTGTAGAGCTATCAGTGTACCCCCACTTCAGCATGTTTGCCTTGCACTTCCCCATGCCCGATCTTATCTGTTCAAACTACGCCAGGTGATCCATGGCTGTTTGGAACCTGCAGAGAGTGACTCAGTTAGATTGATATGCATGTGATTGTCGTATCCGGATTCCCTTAATCTGTCATCCCACAGTTTCATATGTTATCCCACAGTTTCATATGTTCTGTTGATACGTTGCTTTCTATAAATGATTGCATGTTATCATTTTTATGGTAAATTTAAGATTCAATTACCTCTGCTCCTTTCTTGGCACTCGCATCGCTCTTTCTTTTGGAGCCAACCTTCTCCCTCTTCTTTTCTTCCGCTTCCTTTTGCCCTTTCTCCTTCTCCTTCTCGCTCTCTACCTCTCCCTTCTCCTTCTTCTTCTTCTTCTCCTCCTGGCTCTTGGTCTTCTCCTTATCCTTTGGCGTCTCTTCCTTTGGCACCTCTGCCTCTTGTTTCTTCTTTGTCTCCTCTTTCATCTTGGCTTCTTGGTCCGGCCCTGTCTTTGCCGCTTCTGAAAATCAAGGCAGAATTACCTTCAATCCTCACTGAAATTATCTCCTGGTGGAAAGGACTCTTCAGACAAAACTTCTACCATGCAATACATGTATCTCTTTTTTTTAAATTTTGTCAACTTTTTGAACAACTCAATTGTCATATGTTCACAAATTCATATTTATCACAGAATTGTGGATCTTGGTGCGTCTAATGCTGTACAGTCATAAGAACTTGGTCTTTAATGACAGACGGTTCATTGCGAAGAGTCAAGTGATGTACATTGTACCTTGGGGGTGGGAGGCATAAAAACTTAGTCTTCATTGATAGATTAATCATAAAGGATTAGGTGATGGGGGGGGTGAAAATGATCTTGGTTTTTATTGACAGGGGGTATATCTTGATGAGTTGGGTGACATGGGAGGGGCAGAAAGGCAAACAAACATGGCCTTTACAGCCAAAACATAGTTCTGGTACGCCTGTGAAATTGTCAAATTTCGTCCCAAAATGTACACGAATGCCGAAGATATATGTGGAATAACGCTGTAGTGGCAAGATATTCGTTGAGTAACAACGAAAATGCGAAATATTAACCAAAAATGTTCGTATCTCAGAACTTCCCCGATCGGGGTCAGGCTAACTCGGACTCGGGGACAACTCGGCCTCATTTTGACGGCGGGGCCGAGTTGTCCCTCTGGATTACTGTATACAGTGTTGTACTATGGGAGCGCTTCTCGTTCTGGCTGGTCGCAGTAGTTGAAACAGCGCATGCAAGAACCTCTTTGGCGTGCATGCAAAATTAGTATGCGCCTATCAAGCCCCTATGTATAGAATATGGCGATCACGAACTGCATATAAATGATCAGAAATAGGGCCAAGTTGTCCCTGAGACCGAGTTAACCTGGATCCTTCTGAAATAAAAGTCGGTATACCAACTTTTACTTTTGATCTCAAAATACTCCAAAACAACTCATCATCCCAGCAAATCGTGTCATCCAGGTAAGTTTCTTGGTAGACTCTTTCGATATATTGCAAGTAAATATGAAATGGCGCCAGACAGGTTCTCCAACCTTTACCAGAACTATGTTTTCACTTTAATGACAGGCGGTGGTTTAATTGTGAAGAGTTGGGTGACATGGGGGGGGGGGGGGATTTTTTATTGGTGGGGGTGGGGGTGGGGCATATTTTGATAAGTTGGGTGACATACCTTTACAGTTTGGGCACACCCAGCTCAGGTCCTCCTGTTCCATCCGCTTGCCCTCCTTCTTGGAGATGTTGACGCATTTCCCGTGGAACCAGTCCTCACACTTGTCGCAGCAAATCATGAACCTGAACAGGTGGTGGGCAACATTTGGATATAATGACTGCTACACTGTCCACCCTAGGTGACTCTCGCATGCATGTAATGATGCCAGAAGACCAATATGATGGCATGCCATCATTTTTTGTTCTTTTATGAGTCCTTGTTCGAATTTCATTCAGTGCCACAGAAATCACATTGATAAAAACAAAACAAAACATTGTACAGACAAATACCATTACACACAAACATTGTTCAAATATATGTCAAATCTTACAGATCTTACTTCATGATGCATTTGATAAAAAATGAAATCTTTTATTTTTTTTAAACACACATAATCTTCTCGCAAAGTGCCCAAAACTGGTGACACGATAGTTTGCTCAAGCCAATTTGGCACATTTCACCAAATGTTTCCAAAAAAATACATCATGCAGTTTTTCCTAATCCCATCCCTCTCAGCCCATCCCATTTCCCCTCATCCCCCACCACATACTGTATACACCTTACGCTTTTAGTGAGTCTGATTTCTTAAGGATTGGGCCTTTGCAACAATTTAATAGGAATTTAATTCATTATAACTGAGTACAATAATGAATGCAAAAATGTACAGGCGCATGTTGCATTCATGTCCGGATCAGGGTTAATATCTTTCAGTGTTATTGAATATGCTATTAGCATCCATCTCATAGAATTCAAAAAACATAAGGCGCACACAGTAAATTAATAAATTTTGAAATACATAAATTTATAGAATGATGATTGAAAAAGTACTATGTGACATGTCTTCAAATGAGGCTTACAATATAGTCAGAGGAGCTCTTGTCCCAAACATATCCTGCAGAAAGTGAGTACTACACTACATTGGAGCAGAGGTAAGGAAGGAACCATTGTTATGACTTTTGAAGGAAAATCTAACCTCAGAGATGCATTTTTCCCCAAGTTTTAGCTATTCAAATGTGGCTACGACATCGGGCGCACGGAAATCATCACAAAATATTTAGAAAACTGCTGTACACAAGGCTATCAATTGCTATAAAAGACACCACTGGCATGCCACATATGGTTTCAGATAAATTCTTCATTTACAAGACTTCTATGCCGAAGGTAGATAGCACCAAAAATCATGATCTGCACATATTGTACGAGAGAAGGAATAAGAACAACACATTGATGCCCAGTTTACAGTTCAGCTACAACTATTTCCTACTTTGTCTCTGATCATCACTACAAGCCTTTGAATCTGCACACCACATGTGCCAAACATACCAGCTCTGCATGGCTGCACATAAAACTCTCACAAGCTGGGAAACTCTCGTCGCAAACCACTTGCCGTGCTACCAGCACAAACTTCAAATCACCGAAGAGCTTGATGATAATAAATCACAGCCAGAATCAGAAGTACATAGTTTCGGGGGTGCGAGCGAACTCCGGCGTCTCTGGGGAGTATAAGTCTCCATTCACACTTCACACATGCAGCGGGAGTCTGTGTCCGACCCACGCATCCCCTACCCCCAACCCCTATCCATTGCCCCCAGTGCTCTGAGCTACCAGGCAATATCATGTCGTATCAATCAGCCGGTTCGCAAAGTAAATGTATGCAAATTTATGGATACTACTGTTCTTGTAGATTGCTCACTGAGCTATGCCGTCCACCTGCCTCTACCAATAAGGCATTTCTCACCACATGGCACCCACTTTGCATGCTTCAGCTATTGCTGTATTGGGAGGAAAGTCAGGGGCGAGATATTTGGTTGTCAGGTACAGCCTTAGCAACAGAGGTATGCATAATATCCAACTGGTCCTGCCTTGTGGTGGGGCAAGTTTACAGGTGCATCCCCACTGATGGATGTTCGTTGCTTGAGAATAAGCCAGTTCGTAATAAGCTCATGTACACCTTGGTACAAATGACCTTTGTGTTTTCTCAGTTGGTTAGGCACTTCACTCGTTTTCAAAACGGTATAATGCATAAGCTTGCCCAACATAACAATTTATGGAATTCGTGTTCAAACAAGGTATGAACTTGAGTTTAGACCAGGTGGCCAGAATAGTCTGTCAGTTGACACTTTAGCAGGCATCTAATTCATTGTTTCGTATTGAATGCAATGACAACCTTTTTCTTTTGATAATGCCAAATACCAGGCTTGCTGTCAGGTGGATGTGCCAGCAAGCACTATTTAGATAAGGATCACATGAATAATCATCACATCACAGATGCTTATCTCAGTGAATTAATAAACCAAAATGCCTCTTGGTACAAATGACCTTTTTGCTGCTCATGCGCAAAGTGGAATTACGAACTGGCCTATCGAGTTATAAGCTCTTGAATATGTTGATTTACCAGTGTATTTAAATTAATTACCATGTTTCTCTGATGACCCACCAACACCCTATTCCTTCCACATGTACATACTTGATACCTTTCAACCCTTGGAATTTGCACGTATCGGTTGTTGCTATGCCAGACAATTTTTTTTTTTTTTGGGGGGGGGGGGGGGGTTGGGGGGAAGGCCTTGAACAAGCTGTCTGACTGCCGGGAACAATCTTTGTTATGATGGCAGGCTAATTAAGTATGCATATTATGTTGGTAGACAAATCAATTCACCTGTCCTAATTCACTGTTTCCATGATGTTCTACAATTTATAGCTGCTTCTTTTCCTACAGCCTAGAAAAGAGGCATCTTATTCACCTGCTCCGTCCAATAAAGTTTCGCAGGCTGGAATTCACTAAGCAATTCTTCTATGCAGGGAAGGCCTCTGGCAAGCTTTGGGGTTGTGAAGGCAGTCTTCAGTGAACAAAGCATGCACAGAATCTGAATACATCTCCATACTTGGACTCTTGATTTGCAACCATTGCAAGATGTTCCAATGTCTGGGCAATCCCCATCTACTTCCACGTTATCAGAAGGCTCTCAAGTTAATTCTAAATACACTATACTATTTTCCAAGTTACGGTGTTGTTTGAGTCCTTGCCTATAGCGTAACATACCATACCAATGTCAGAGGAGCACTCGAACACTCCAAAAGCGTACAGTACTGTGCTGTGGCAAAAGTGAACTGCTTCCTGATGTGCTCCAAAAGCGTACTGTGCCAGAGAGCGTTCGAGCTAATGGTCTTTATCAGAGAAAAACCGTATATAGCGTAAACGCTGAGGTGAATGACCCTGTCGCTACAAAATGTGTGACCCTTCTAATACTCGCATCCAAAAGTAACTCAAATAGGCAACCTATCTCCACAGAGTAATCAAATGCTCCCAATCTGGCACAGTATTGTACAGTTCGGGTAGCTTTTGAGCATTTGAACACAGCCTTGGCCCCTTTACTACAACTTACTTTCCGTCATGAGGCTGCTTGCAAATGCACCAGAGCTTTTCCGGATCGTCGTCACTGGTCCACTCGCTTCCGGAGTCGTGCTCACCTGCATCGCGCTCGTCGTCCTCCTCTGAAGAAAAGGGGATGTCGCTCAGCTCTGCCTCATCTGGAGCAAGGGGGGGGGGGGGGGGGGAGGAAGCGGAAAAGACATTGAGGGACATGCTTCATATCATATTTACAATTCCTTTGAACTTGACACTTTCCCCCGTTCAGACAATTACTTACATCCACTGTATAGCTTCATCGTTTTGGTACAGCTACACCATTTTGTGTAAATTTTTCATGTTTGACCACCTTGTACATCCCTGCTGGAAGCCAAAGTAAAAATTTAAGTCATGGCAGCCATGTGGGTGTTTTGTTTGTTTGTTTGTTCTCAAAAATATGAGAAACATGTATATAAAAATGTGGTGGGATAGCCAAATTTATCACATAAATTACAATCAAACCAAAGACAAAAAATCTATTCAAATCATTAAAAAAAGATTATTTTCTGAATTTATTTATTCTTCAAAACTTTTTCTTCTCTGTATACCAACATACCGTTCACAAATTTAAAAAGGAGAGAGAAATAAGACACCAAACAAGCAATGCAATGCACTACAAATATATCTGGCATGCAGGCAGTGAGCACACAATAAGAAGAAAATCAGACCATCTGAAATGAGATTGCATCTTCTGTCTTACCAAGGTGCTTCTTCTTCGCATCCCTAGACCTCCGGGATGATCTCCGTCCCTCTGAGTTATCTCTTCCTTTCTCCTTCTCCTTCACTTTCTCCTTCTCCTTCCCTTTGTCCTTCTTCTCTTTGTCCTTCCTTCTTTCTTTCTCCTTTTCTTTTTCCTTTTTGTTTTTATCCTTCTCTCTTTCTCCCGATGATTTGGACCTGCTCCGCCGACTTCTCCTTTCTCCTTCCTTGTCCCCTCTCTCCTTCTCTTTATCCTTGCTGCTGCCTCTTTCTTTGGATGATTTGGAGCGGCTCCGATCCTTTCCTTTCCTCCCGGCACCACTACTGGGGGAGTGCTTTCCCTTGTGATGATGCTTTCGTGTCTTCTTGGTGCTCTTCCCCTCCTCCTCCTCCTCCTCCTCCTTTTTACCTTCCTTCTCTTGCTGGTCCGTTTGTTTGTTCTTTGATGATGCTTGCGACTTGTCATCTGCTTTCTCTTCCAGTTTGCTCTCCGCCGCTGCCGCCTCCTCCTCCTTCTTCTTTTTGTTTTCCCGCCTCGCGCTGCGCCGCGACGGCTCTCTGGTCGCTGCGGTGTCCTGGGCCGGGTGGGGAGGGATCACCTTGGGCGTGTTTGCGGCATAGCTGTGGTCCATCCAGTAGACGCTGCTCTCCTTGTGGTCACCCTCTTGGTCGGACAACTCGCCGACCTCCTTCTCCTCCTCCTCCTCCTCTTTCAGCTCTACCTGTTCAGCCCCTTCCTCAGCTTCATCCTCCTTCTTCACTTCCTTGTTAGAAGTGCCCTTCTCTGCTTCAGCTCCCAGCTTTGTGTCATCAGAGACCTTTGAATGGGATGCTTCCTTTCCTTCCTTGCTGTCCTGTGGTGCATCTTCGACCTTGACACTCTCTTCAACCTGCCCACTGAGCAGTTTCTCTTCCTCGCTCTTTTTTATCTCTTGGTCGATGACGCTGAGATACTTTGCAATTTCGCTCGTCAGGTCTATTTCTGGCTTGACAACAGCTGGCTGTTCCTCGTCTTTGCTCACTCCCTTCAGCTCTTCCTTGGCGGTTCCACTCTTGGATGTCTCCGGGAGGTCGCCACTGGCATCATGGACTTCCTTCTTGTCAGACTCCTGTGCTTCAGCAACTTTCTTGGACTTTTTCTCCTCTTCCTTCTGCTTCTTCTTCTGTTCCCTCTCCTTCTTCTGTTGCTCCTTCTTCCGAATGGCCTGCCTCAGAGTCAAATCATTGGCTGTGATTTTGGCAATCCTTGCCGATCTCCTCTTCAGGCTGTCCTCTCTCTTCTTACTTGGGGTTGTGTCACTCGTCGACCCACTCTCCGTCTCTCCATCGCTAGTTGTCGAGACGACCGTTGCCGCGGCCACCAAGCCCTCATCCCCGATGGCGTCCAGAAGGAGCTCGCTGCTCATGACCTCATTCATGAGGTCCTTGGTGTTGAGGCTGGTCGCGCCAATGTCGAGCATGTTGTCGAAGTTGAGCGAGTCGTTGGAGGCGTTCAGCTGCAACTTCTCCTCTGCCTCCGTCTCCTGGGCATCGTCCAGGGGACTGGATTCCTCCGTCTCCATCTGCTCCAGGCTGTCCTGAGGGGTTATCAGGGGGTTGGCTGCCATCTTGTCCTGCTCAGACTTGAGGGCAGCGTCTATCTTCAGGATCTGGTCCTCGGTGAGGATGGTCGAAGAGCCAATGAAATCAAAAGTTGAGCTGCTAGGAGCTTCTTTCCCCTGTGGTCAAGATGACAGAAAGGATACATTGTACAGAATTTGAACTACACAATCATACTTTGCTCTCCATGAAATACATGATGACTTAACACTGTAACACTCTTTTCTGGTTATAATGCAGCTAAATGGGTCAAAACAGTAAAACGGTCAAAATGAAGAAATAAATTGAACAATAAGTATGTTGATACACCATCTGGTGAACAAAAGGTTATTACAGGAAGAAAAATTTAAGAATAGTTTTCTTCAACTTAAACATGTGTTGTTGTTTTTCCCCTCCAATGCAGTTAGTTATGACAAAGACTACTAAACCTTAGCTAATACCATAAACAGGAAATATTTTGCTGAAAATGGAAAGTTTCATGCAAATAATTGGTTAATGGTCCTTTTCTTCAACATTAATTCATACCATTACCAGCAACATGATAACAAAACAGTAAAAGCAGAATGCTGCAAAGTCCATTTTACGCAATCAAGATCAAAACATCAATCTTGTGAAAATGTCCACACATGTATACTGTACATGTGCTAAACTCTCCTCTGTACTATATAAGGCAGCGCTCGACACTAACGGTGGCCTGGGGTTACCAAAAATGAAAGTCGGGCCACCAAAATTTTTTGAAAAGTATGTCAATGAATTCGTAACTTTTTGCGCCGGAAATTAGCAGTTAAATTTGTTTAAAGGATGGATGAAAAGGACTGAATGAGTGCCTGAGAGTGAGTGTTGCAAGTTTGTTGAAGTTTATTTATAATGTCCAACTTCTAATTCTTACTATCATAAAACTTAAATATTTGACTCATTAAAAGAAAAGGACTTTTAATTTTTTTTTTTTTTCGGGCCACCAAATTTTTCTCTCGGGCCACCAAAAAATTGAAATTTAGGATTTTGGTGGCCCCATTGGGCCACCAAACAAAAAAGTTAGTGTCGAGCCATGTATAAGGGATAGGAGAAAATGTTTAAAAGTTGGGATACAAGTATCGTTTCATGATCATGAGGAGAGAATGATGAAGAACACTGCCATAAAAATTATGCAATATCCAAAGGTGAATATTGCATTTGACAAATAAACAGCTTGCATAAATACTGATGCAAATTCAAAGAAAAAAATATCAAAACGTACTGAGGGTTGGCAAGGTGGACACCCCACGAACAACCGCAATCGCTCGATTACTCCGCATTTAATTACTATTTACAACAACAACAAAAAGTGCCAGAAAGTACTGAGGAGCCCAATCAAAGTATTTGCAATCAAAAAGTGTTCTAAGCATTGAATGCACTCCTTATTCAGCTAGATATCAAAGACCTCACTATATTCAATTTTTATAGCTCACTTCTCTTTGGCTTGATATGTTGTAAAGCAATGGCAATATTCAGTACTGGGGGTTTTGCAGCTTCAATTCCTAGTAAGCTGTCATGATTTGTTAAAATATACCTTTGCTATTCATCTTGACACCAACTTAATCATGCAACCTTCCATTTGACATGACCACTCTCAAAAAGTCGAGCTCTCTCTTAACTCATTTCTCCCAAGAAACTGCATCTATAATGTGGTTTAATGAGCCTCTGTACCCTTTTTTTATCAGAATTTCCATCATTCTTTCCTGGTTTTTCATTTGAAGTATGCAACTTTTTATCACTTGAGTCCTTTTTGGGGGTGTAAACATAAGTTGACCTGTACTTCAGAATATGAACTAGAACAGTTCTGTTTCAAACTGGATTTTTTTTTCCTGATCTTGCACTCATTTAAACCAGTTCAATCTAATTTTCACCAATTTGAGATGCACAACAAATTTCTGAAGTGTCAACATAATAACGACAAGATGGTAATTTTTAAAGCAAATTCCCAACAATTTGGTAGGATAAAGCAGCAGTCATGATTATGAGCAGGGCTCGACATCAGCAGTGGCCCGGGGCCAACAAAAATTGATGTCAGGCCACCCATTTCTGAAAAGGCTATCTTTTGGTGGCCCAAAGATTCAATTTTGATAGTCATGTTTCCGTTTATATTGGGCCACTACACTTTTGGGAGTGCCATCAAAATCTATTCAAAGATTTTGGTGGCCCGGAAAAAGGTTCGTGTCATGCCCAATATCAAATTGGAAGAAGATAACACTACATGATGCATTACGAGTCGTTTGAAAAGGGTTGACAAAAAGCGTATGTAAACAACTGGCACACTTTGTGAGTAGCTCCACACTAGTAAAACTGCATTATTTAGAAAAGACAGATAAACTGCAAGGTACACACATTACAACATGAATATAATCTGCTCTAAATGTGTTAAAAGGCTTTCCAACACCCAAATGGTAAACGTAATGAAAGGCACAACAGCTTTGTCAGCATAAGTTGACAAATATATGATTGTACAATGTACCGGTAGGTGACATCTCAGTCATGCTGCTACATTTCACCACACAGAAAGACACACATTCTGTATTAATGCAACACTTACTAAACAGCTCTAATGACCAGTATATTAAAAGCAGGGCTCTGTAGAATTCTTTACTAGTGGAATATTGTTTGTTAGTAACTAACATTACTGCTCTACATTTTCTAAAGCTGTACAATATCTACTTTATGTGGAAAAAAAAGTGAACTTGAATTACTTATAGTTCTACAGACTGTACTCATAAACTACTTGTATGTATTCAGGGTAGCCACTTTTTTTGACATCATGGTTTGTTTTGGTATAGTTTGGTATAAAAAATGAGTTCAAACAACATGTGTTGAGTCTTCGTAAACAATAAAAACACTTTCCATCTATTGCAGCACCTGTACTATTGCTAAACTGCGACATTACAAGCAAAATGTGACAAAGACCTGTTTTCAACCATTTAAAATATTTGAATAAGTACTGAAGTACAACGTACCTGTTATCTGTTTCAACAAAAATGCAACAAAAATTCGACAGCTGACATTTTGTTCTTCAACAAAAAATCATGATAATTTTTCCTTACATATATGGTAAACATTGGATAGATTTTTTCATTTTGTCGTGACCTACCTTCCCCCTGACAGTTGCAAAGTTCTGTGATTCGCCCCCAGTTTACAAAACCATTTTGAAATGACAAACAACGAACCATATAAGAACTGTGAATGATTTGTCAGCAATGGTGCAACACTTTGAGCCAATAACAAAAGTACACAGCAACTTGTAACGGCCCAAAATGTTGATGCTGAATGGAAATCAAACACAAGAATGGGCATGATAAAAAATGTACATTGTAAGACTGCCTCTTCTTCAAAGACAGGGATACACAGTACATGAGCTACACGCAATATGAAATGCAAAATACATTTCATGATAAAACATCATGATTCAACAAGTTATGAACAATCAGAAAAGAATTGTATTTCAATGCTTGAAGCATAGCAGTTAATACAGAATTTTTTAAGGAAAATTTCCCCAAACATATATGATGGCAAAGCAGAAAGATTTATAAAATGGGATTCAACAAATCTGGGTTTTTTTAATTGTATACAATCCTTTCACCTTTACAGGATAAGGTAAACATTATTCTCTCTACCTTCTACAAGAGATGGGGCAAATGCTCTTTGAATATCCTAGAACATGGATTTTTAATAAATTCCATGTTCTTTAAAGCATTTTACAACAGTGATACCACAACTTGTCGAAGAGAGGGTTGCATATGTAATGAATCAAATCTTATACAAATTCACAATTTTCAACTGTCTGGGTATTTCCCCCCAACTTTCACTGAGTGCTTTCCCAGATCTTTCTGCATTGGCTGAACCTACGCAAACACTGTATGGTCCAAATTCAAAAAGTAGGTTTGAATTTAGATCCTGGTTTAAGTTAAGTCCATGGACTAAAAAAAGTGTGAAATAGGTGTACCACCTTTGACTTGCATGACTTTTATATGCAATCTGTCATGCGCATTTACACAGAAGAAATTTGCATTAAATACCAAGGTCTAAATTTAAACCACCTTCATGAATGCTGGCCTATGTGCTTGGGGAAAGTTCCTCTTTCGGTGAACGCATGCTGTCTAGCAGACTAAAAGGCGCAGGATGTGTAAAGGGTGTGGGGTGGGGAAGGGTGGGGTGGGGTGGGGGTAAGGAGGGGTAGAAGGAGGGGTAAAGGTAAGTTGGAGTAGGGTAGAGTGTGAAGGAGTTAAGATAAATTCAAACCAATTAGAAGACCACATTCCATTGATAATGTCTATGACCCTATGCACTTTTTTGATGATCAAGCATCAAAGTCCTATCATTTAATGCTCCGAGGTTGGTAGAAAGGTAATAAGTTAACAGCGGAATACATACATGTAGTTTTATTCTCATACAAATGATTTAAGAATGTAGCCTGTACATTCAAAAGGTAGCATTCCTCTGCAGAAAGAGAAGGATTTTGCTGGAGGCATAGAACAGAAATTGTTGCCTCAATACAGCTTTTGACAATTTAAGTTGCTTGTTCCATCTCAATCACTTCTGTTCACCATGTACCTGGTACCAAACAAACTAAATCCATTGTGCTTAAGGTTAGAGAAAAACTCTTATACAAGTCAAAGAATATGTGAGAAAATTTCAGGAATCTTTTCGCATTTCACTTTCTCCATAAGAAATATGTAGGTAGTTTGAAATGCCAATTTTCTGAAACGGTAAACTAACTCTTTTGAACTTGTGTGGCGAAATGTGTAAAAACCTGCCACTGCGGATATCAGCTAGAGTATGAAAATAGATGCATGTCAAGATGTCCAATTTTAAGTCTTTATACCAGAATCTAATAAGTCTATAGACATAACCAATAGAATGCGGTAATTGTTAGTTGCTAAAAGGATTACCTCGTCTAAACACACAACCAAAGCAAACTGCAATGCTAGCTGATAAAAAAAAAGAAAGTGGGGTGGGGATTGAGAATCAAAAAAACTTCTCTATTAGAATTTCTCCCACTACAAGGGGGAACAAGAAGAATGTAGCAAATAACTGGAAAGGAAGTTTGTTTCGATCTGAGACCAACCCAATAGGACATCGCAGCACTAGCCTCATCCTCATAAGCGCAATTCGACGGCTGAATGGCAGGAGAAGGGAAAGGGAAGGGCATTACCTCCCCCTCCGGATCACCGCCCGTAGCAGTCAGGTTCCACGTCAACAGTCCCGCCCCGACCCTCTCCACGACGACGTTTGGGGACGCGCTGATCACACCCACAGAGGACGCCGGTGCCTGAGCCGCACCGGAGGATGGCGGGGTCTCGTTTCCCGGGCCAACCGCATCTTCTGCAGTGGCCTCCGCCGCTTGGTCTTTGCCGCAGGATGCCTTGTCCGCGGCGGATTTCGTCGCTTCGTCACTGCTTCCCCCCTTTTTCTCATCCTTCACCACTGCCGCAGTTTTGGAGGGTTTCTTTTCATCTGCTGACGCATCCCCGCTGGCTTCCTTTCCACCACTGCTCTCACTACTTGCTTCCATTCTCTGCGAAGATTCTGAAATCCTCTGGGAGCAACGAATCCCATCAACCTGGCAGAAGAAAGCTACAGTTTGAGAATGGAAAAGAAATTATCACACGAGTTGATATGGTATATTAATTGCTGTTTTCCTGTAAATAGGTGTTTCTTGGATCTTGGATAAGTAGACCTCCCAAACATCTCCTGTGGAGTTTTAACTGGAGGTTGCGTAGAGGGTGGACTTTCAGAGAAGGGATGAGAGGGAAGGGTCCTTAAACAGGGCATATTTGAACTTAGGGGGGTCCTTTTGGGAAATAGTAGATGGAGCCAAGTTGTTCCATGCTTTTACAGTGCGTGGAAAAAAAGAAAACTTGTAGACATCAGATGAAGTTTGATCTATAGATCACAAACTGCTTGGTATGTCCCTTCTTTCCCTTGTGAACTTGTTTCTAAGTATGTTATTGTACTGTATGTCCAAGTGGCCATGGAGGATCTTGTACAGGCATGTGAGTCGATGTACCTCTTGTCTGTCTTTCAGAGGGATCCAGTTTAATTTACTGAGAAGATGCGTCACACTTATATCCCTCCCGTATGAATTGGTTACAAATCTTGCTGCCTGTCTTTGCACCTTTTCTAAAACTTGGATTTTTTTACTGTATGTGGATCCCGGGATGCCGAAGCATATTCAAGATGTGGTCGGACCAAGGAAGTATGCAATTTCTCCTTAACAGAGGGGGAGCAGTAATGAAAATTCCTCTTTTTGAAATTAAGAGTATTCATTGCTTTAGAAGAGGCATGTTGGGATTGTTTATTCCATCTGACATCTTTCTGGATGTAGATTCCTAAGTAGTGGATTTCTTCTTTAGGTGCTGGACAGAGATGATGTGTTTAGGACACATCATCTCTGTCCAGCACTGAGGTATGATCACCCAATTTATTATGTGTGAATTAAGTGAAAGCAGCAATATCAGAACACATAAGTTTAAAGTTTGAGGAAAACAAGACAATCTGTTCAAAATCTATCAATTTTTAAAGTTTCAGTGTTGCATTGGTGGATGAGAAGACTAGATTCTACTACAGTTTGTGACATCACATATGAAGAATGACAAAAGAAAATTCAACAAAGTTAAATTTTTGTATGCGAAGTACACACGCTCTGACTTGTAACTGACATACTGTAGGTCCTATAGGCTACATTGTTTTGTACATTTGTACACGCTGTTTAATATTTTCGCATAAATTTACAGATATTTTCGCGAATGAGGAGAGGTCATAGACATTTTTGTAGATGTTGTTTTCGCGAATTGACACTGACGCTATTAAAGCCATAATGTAAATCAATGTAAAACATGGCCGGCGCAGCCGTGGGGGCCGTGGGGGCTCGGGCCCCCACACTTTTTGTGCACCATACAAAGGAATGCATAAGGTGTCATCACTTTGAGCCCCCACACTTTTTTCAACCCGGAAGTACGTAAGTGGCACTAAAATAGAAATAGATAGAGATCTTGAAGTATGGCGGCGGTAAGGTTATGTTTTTTTCTCCGAAGACCTTTTTTTTATAACACCCGGAAATGGGAGGGGAGAGAATGAGCCGAGGACCTTTTTTTTTTTTTTTTGCTTGTCAGCTGAAGAAATCCGGAAGTGGACGGGGAGAGATGAGCCGAGGACCTTTTTTTTTTTTTTTTGCTTGTTAGCTCATGAAACCCGGAAGTGGGCCCCCACACTTTTGAAAACGCTGTGCCGGCCCTGTAAAATACTAAATTATGGTGACATTTTCAGGCATTATTAAATTCGCAATCCAACTGCAATTCACGAAATTCACAAAAATTAAACCCTTGTGAAAATAACAGCTTATACAGTACAGTAGATCTAAGACTACGTTAGATCATTTCTAACCCGTTAGAGTGTTAGGGTCTATAATAATATTTTAGGCCTAATATATTATTACCAAACGACAAGTCCAAAATTTTGATTTTGTTAGCATCAGTTCAGTTCGGGAAACCCACTCACAAGGGGGGCCCCTCCTTATAAGTAACCCGTCCCCCTTATAAGTAACCCCGTCCCCCTTATAAGTAACCCCCGGGGCACCCCTTATAAGGAGTCTCCACGCTTTTTTGCAATGCAACGCGAAAATGAAAGGACTGCGGCAATTCGCTTGATTATGTCCATAAAGCTTCACAAGTTTCCTAGTTACTCACGAAATTTGAGCAAAATCGGTTTGAGGCATCATATCTAAAATCATGGATTTAAATGCGATGTCAAACGACCCATGCGAATGCTGAAATGCGAGCGATTACTGGCGTGAGTGTCGCCAGGCGCGGCGGCGCGGCAATGCTTGAGTGCAGACGTGGCGACTGAGTACTACTCAGTCGCCACGTCTGAGTACTCAGTCGCCACGTCTGCACTCAAGCATTGCCGCGCCGCCGCGCCTGGCGACACTCACGCCAGTAATCGCTCGCATTTCAGCATTCGCATGGGTCGTTTGACATCGCATTTAAATCCATGATTTTAGATATGATGCCTCAAACCGATTTTGCTCAAATTTCATGAGTAACTAGGAAACTTGTGAAGCTTTATGGACATAATCAAGCGAATTGCCGCAGTCCTTTCATTTTCGCGTTGCATTGCAAAAAAGCGTGGAGACTCCTTATAAGGGGTGCCCCGGGGGTTACTTATAAGGGGGACGGGGTTACTTATAAGGGGGACGGGTTACTTATAAGGAGAGGCCCCCCTTGTGAGTGGGTTTCCCGAACTGAGTTGAGTTGCTCTTGAACAAAATATCAAGCTCAGGCTCAGCTCTCAGCTCCAAGTGCATACATGTGCATGTGCAAAGCTATTGGCATCGATCACTGCACTATTGACGTTCTACAGGCAATCCTGGGTTTTAGGGGGCTAAATCATAGCAGAATACGGGGAAGAGTGTGGTCGGGTCTATAAACGTTACTGAATTTGCGAGTATGCCGAGTATCGCCTATCGGCCTCGCCTAGCGCCTCGCCTGCGAGCTGCAGCAGCCTGCACTCCGCATGCATACACATGCGGAACTCACCATAGCACCGAGGCGCACACCTTCACAGTAGGCCGAGCCAGAAACGTCCGTGCGACGAATACAAACACACACACAACCACCACACTCGCAATCCCGATGAATCCTACCCATACCCCCCAGTCCCACGTTCTCGCAAACCAAAGCGTAACTCAACGACTTTAAAAATACAACCACTTCCTTGCGATATCAATGCTTCGTATTACGAACGCACTTACCTCGCTTAACCACCGATAGAATGTGTCCAGTGAAAAAGATTTATCATCCGACCACTATAAAGGGGAAAAACACGGGTAAAGATTTTCACGAGGTATCCCGAGCCACGGTCACCAAAACATGTCACCTGCCATGTTTTTCGTCCTCCGAGGTCAGCAAAATTGATGACCTCCAGCTCGTCGCACGCGCGCTCGCTACTTTGCGAGCTGCTATCCTAGCAGCTGTGCGCGCGCTGTGTGCCTAAGCGCGTGGGAGGCGTGTGTGTGAGACGAGGAATTACCTGCCAGCTACTAGTATTACGTAATAATCTTATGATTATGATCAATTCTTGCGACAATGATAGTAAGTCAAAGAAAACAAATGATTTTGCCTTCCTCATGAGATGTAATCATGTTTGATACATGTCATGTTTGATGTATTGCCTGCTGGCTTCTTAGAGGCATTATTTACCACTTGCATATAAAACAAAAACCCAGTTTTAAAGCTTTAAAGTAGTTCTAAAATATGAGTTAGGGATAGAAACAATCAATGTAAAAATTTGAATCAGTATAGTCAATGTTAAGTATTGTTAAATATACCAAATGTGAACAATAGTTATGATAAAACAAGGTGTTTTTAGACTAAACCGTGTACAGTTACGGTTTATTGAGAAAAATAGTGATATATCCTTATATTTGGCTTCATTGCGAAATTTATGGTAGGATGTTTTGTGATACAACTGACCTACACATTCAAGTCATGTGCATCAAATGTGAGATTTCGAACATTTTTTAAATCACTGCTCCCAATGGTAAACAGTAATTCCTAATAACATTCATAATTACTGCAATTCGTATATTATCTTTATGTAGGCTTAACCATGATTTATGTAATCTCAGATATTATGGGTTTTTTTAATGAATTGAATCGTCTAAAGATTTGCGAGTACGATTCAAGATAATCGTGTAGACTTTAAAATTGTTCAGTTTCGTCTATATGGCGCGTTTCACATGATGTTTTAAGATGGCGTATATGTATAGTGATTGTGGCTTACTTCTGCCACAACGTATTTATGTCAATAAAACCGAATTATTATTTCCCCTGTTGTCTTGGTAACTCCAATTATCGCAGCTCACAATAATTGATAAACTTCTCGATGAAACAGGACTACAGCCTAGACGACACTCTTTATGTGTACTTAATTCTCTACACTATTTTCTGACCAGGATGTATTATAATCTCCCGCGCAATGTTGTCTGACGATGTTAGATTTTCCAGTTCTTCTCAAATTTTGCTGTCTCCGCCCTATCAACATACTTGATCCTTGACCTTTCATCAAACCGTTGAAGGATGGTACAGGATGGGATGCATAATGAATATGACGTATTATGCAAAAGACTTGCGGTGATAATAATGCCCATGTTGTCATTCATCAATAAGTAATTTATCTTATATTAAAAAAAAATATATGATCTACATTGCTTACAAATTGTTAACAATATAATGACTTTTTAATGTACACTTTGTTGTATTACTTTTCTGTTGGATGAAAAATAAAAGCTCAATTGAATTGAATTGAATTGAATTGAATTGAATTGAATTGAATTGAACTGAATTGAATTGTACCTTTTCCGTCTACTGAGTATTAACCCAGTTCTTTTCCCCCGCTTGTAACTGCCATCACGTTATGACGAATTGTGATTTTAGGCACGATGAAAGTAATGTTTGTCAGCAGAAGTCATTTAGCACGCCTCCCTGTGATGCAGACCTATCATAGTCTCACCCATTTTTAGGCGAGAAGTTCAGGGGTCTTTCACATGACACTAATCCGCCTAACAAACAAAAACAAAACAAAATAAAACCAACGAACAACAACAACAACAACAACAACAGCAACAACAACAGAAACCCGCTACGGGTGGATTTCCAACTATCAAAATGCCACCAAAAAAAGTTACGTGATTGTGGGACCAAGGACCTTGGTGGGACAATTTTTTTTTTACATTCTATATTCAGTGTGAACCAGATCTTATTAAAGGCTGAAGCTCCTTATTTTCAAAGGAGGGACAATCCCTCCCCAACCCCGGTACCCCTGCACCGGGTCCCCTTCGCTCCAATGCTGAGTCCAGCGGCGCCTATAGCTCACATTCGCACACAGCAGCTCTTCGATCTCTGACCTTGTATTTCTGATGACATGCATGGATGATGCGTTAGTGCTGGAGATTTGTAATTACCATTAACATAGATAACATAGATAATTCATCATCATGACGTCATGAATCTCCACAGTCAAAAAGAGTAGTGCACAATCGATACCTAATTTAGATGCTTTCATTTTTTTCATCATTTGATTTTCATAGTGTCGGGTTTCTCATGCATGCCTATATTCATACTATTCAACTGCGCGAAAATGGCCATAATACGATACCAAATTGGTAAATTTAATTGACTTTAAAAAAAGGTGAATACTCCCATGCTAAACGAACGTTGCATTTCTAAAAAACAGCAGCAACAACAACTAAGCTAATAATACTCGGCCCTATACTATTACTCTCTTCTATATGAAGAGTTTGTTTGCAAAAACCGATAAGTCCATATTTGTCAAATGGAGATATTTGCGATTAAAGGTCAAGAAAAATAAAGAGAATAATAAGAAAATGTTTGCTTCTTTTGACCATAACTTCAAAAATATACCTTTATATGTAGTGAACAATATACCATTTAAAAGGTATTATTTTGTACTTTATGACAGAGACCGTACTTCAAAATCTTCAAAAATGGACTTATCGGTTTTTGCAAAACAAACTCTTCATATACTGTCGTATACGATATTGAAATTATGACACCCTGAGATATCGAGGAGTCCGACAAGAAGAAGCGCTCCCTCTGCGACGAAATTTGAGACTCTATTCTTGGTGGCACAAGGGCTGAAGGCATGCAGCAGTCTTGTTTGGAAATGGAATTCAGCTGTAAACCCTTCTTTCAGGCAACGCTTCAAGAGTTTTCTATGGCACAATCGCATGCTGTACCAATATAATTTTCGGTCCGAATATCATCACAAGGAGATTCATAATAGATATGACCTAAAAAACAGCATACATCATTGTTGACACACATGCACTCACACGCGCAACACGTTGATAAAAGAGAAAGGTCTGAGACACATCCATGTTTATGAATGATTAGTCGATGTCTTATGTGTCATATCACCCTAGAGTGGTCTTGATTCTTTTTCCTGATTTCTAACAATCTCGTTTCTTTTCACGGCCGCAACGATCGTTCTTACGTCACAATGCAGTGTTAAACCCGTCAAGTTCCAGAATTCACTGCATTTTTGTGTTTTGATGCTGTCATCTTTGCCTCTCAGTATTCACGCATTAGATTTTTATGATCCTGATAAAGGTAATAGCATTTCATAATGACACATCGTATATTAATGAAAGCTTCTCTTTTTCTTGTATACAGAATGATGGAAAACGTCTTAAACTGCTGTATATTGCGGATTCTTAGATTGACAACATTATCTCAATATATTAATGTTTAGATTTTTCTTTCTTAATTTGTCTCTTTTTCTCTCAATGAAGAAATCCACTCCCAAATTGTATCAATTGAGTAAGAAAGAGAAAAAAATCCCGGCAGAATAATGCAAACTGATCGGACAAGAAATAAGGAAGTTTTTCAAATTTCATTTTTTTTTCGGAAAACATGCAGTTCTTTACAAGTCGTTATGAATACTGGTATTCAAATCAGCAAATTGATGACGTCAGGCTCTCACAATTTCTTATTCATTCATATATCTATATAATATGACCCTAAAAAATTCAGCGGTATGAATATAAACATTGCCTTATAACCACAGAAAATAAAAAACAAAACAGAACAAAATGTTAACTCTGATACTATATTATTTTGGTATGGGAATATGCTTTTACATATAAGCTGAAAATAACAAATTTTCCGAATGTCAAATTATTACATTAAAAATTGTTAGGGCATGCTATCATCATCTCGCTCGTTTCAATATTCATGAAGACTGGTCAAGATTAATGTTTCCGAAGAAATGTGAAATTTAAAAATGTCATACTTAACAATTATCCGACTTTTGTCATTTTTGAAACATTCTGTAGGAACATTTTTTGGAACGTTCTTTTTCTCTTTCTTGTGTTTATAGACTATTTATTTTTTGAGTGGATTTCATCTTTAAGAAGTTTCCCCAATTACACCAGGGCCGGCGGAGCGTTTCAAAAGTGAGGGGGGGGGGGGGAGGGGCACTTCCGGGTTTCATGAGCTAACAAGCAAAAAAACAAAACAAAACAAAACAAAACAAAAAAGGCCTTCAGTGCAACTTCTGGGGCCACTTCCGGGTTTCTTCAGCTGTCAAGCGAAAAAAAAAAAAAAAAACGGTCTTCAGTGCAATCCTTACCGCGCTCAAACTTCAAGGTCTCTATCTATTTCTTTCTAGTGCCACTTACGCATTTACGGGGTTAAAAAAAAAGAAAAAAATGGGGGGGGGGGCGAGCCCCCCTCCTCGGTTCCGCCGGCCATGTATACAATCATGTGGATTGAATGAATGCAGCAATATCAGTATAGAACGCATCAGTGGCAATTTGAGGAAAATCGGACAATTCGTTCAAAAGTTATGAAGTTTCATTTTTCTAACATAATGAGCAATTATCAGCTTAGCTCTTTTAGAAGAAACCGTTGATATATCTTAACAACAGTTCAAGGGAATGCA
Organism: Diadema antillarum; assembly: GCF_040938485.1. Lineage (NCBI taxonomy): Eukaryota > Metazoa > Echinodermata > Echinoidea > Diadematoida > Diadematidae > Diadema > Diadema antillarum. Next base: position 63,005 of record NW_027272665.1, read on the forward strand.
CGGTAGTTTTCATTTTTTTTTAAATCAAATTTTGTAAAACTCTCTTTATATCTTCTTTTTATCATTGTTCTGCAGTGATGTCACAAACTGTAGCCATCTCATCCAACGGTAGCGCCACTCAAAATTTAAAAAAAAAAAATCCAACTTTGAACGGATTATCCAATTTCCCTTAAACTTTCACTGCTGCATGAGAGTACTATGTATATACATTGCTGCACGATTCACTCAATCCGCATTTATATTTGGGGAAACTCATCCCCTTTAAATTTCGTGATTGAATGAATGCACATACAATGTATAGTTCTATCTAATCTTTCAGTACAGAAGGCCAAGACGAAATGATAATTTCTGCAACGAAATTCCCTCCTTTTTTTTTTTTTGTTACAAGGATGAGTTCATCGAATCAGATGAGTCGTGTACAATGAAAACACCGAAACCAATATGGTGTGAGAGGTGAGATGGCGTCAGCGTTGCTCACGTAGTGGCAAAGTGGCTATAATCACAGTTCCATGCTGATACATGTAGGTCCTACTTCCACATGGAATACGATATACCACACGCAGAAAAAGAAAGTAATTATGTTATTATTGACACATGAGATGACTCTATTTCCTATCATATGACTCAGATAACATTGTTTCTTTTCACGTGTACTGATGATAATGTATTGGTGATGGCAAGTTAGGAGTCTACATTTCATTGATAGGCAATCATCATCAGGGCGATGAAATAAAGAAAACGGTACAGGCATACCACCTCTGACGTTATCTTTTTTCTTCCCTTCTCATTCCCCTTTTTAATTGTGCTTCCTCCTCCTCCTCCTCCTCCTCCTCCTCTTCCTCCTCCTCCTCCACCAGTCCTCCTGGCTTCCTATCTGGTCCTCCCCTCTGTTTTCTCCTCTTCCACCAAGTGATCCCCTTCCCTTCGTCTCCCCTCTTTAATTCCACGTCGTCTTCTTCATTCTTTGCCTGCCATTAAAATTTCTGCCTATCCTTTCATTCATTATATGCTCATCCTTTTATGCTTTTCATTCCTTGATTCACCTCCTTTTTTTTTCTTCTGTTGGTAGGTCACGATTAAAAAATTACATTGCGTTCTTATCAAATCATAAGGGTTTTTGTCAGCCTGATGTTCAAAGAAAATTATAGTGAAAAGATTTTCATTTTTTTAATTGATTTGGTTGAGGTCTGCATTCTTAATATACAAACTCAGGATATTAATTTCTTGATATATCATGCTTTGGAATCAAAGTACGATTCTGTTTATAAAGGCCTAATGACTTAAAAATTCCGAGTCATATAACATGGCCTAATCTAAAACAACAAACAAATAAAGATTAAGTTCTTATCTTGGCCCATTATAAACTTACGCGTGAGCATGGTTTCATCCCTAAAACCGTTAGGTATTAATCTGAATTTCTTTGCATATAAAGTCAATGGATTGGACAATATGTGGTTCATTGTCTGAAGTAATATTTAATTTTCGTACTATTATTAGCAAAATAATGTTTACAAAATCACCAGGTATCCTTGGTGAAAATAGAAAATCAACTTTAGTAAGTGACAAAGTCCACATTTTTATTTTGCCGAGAGTTATCTATATAGTGAAAGTGGAGCATATAAATCATTTCACAAATTTAATGGCTATGCGTTTCACATAACCAACTCGTCTACGATTCTGAGGCAATTTTGCCCTGCCTTTAAAGCTATCTCTATAGGTCCAGAGGTGAAAACTTCTGTAGTATATGATATACGGTCTGTAACATGAGACTATTGATGAGGGGAATAGAGAGAAAAAGGAGTGTCAAGACAAGTGTGAGTGTTGCTCAGCAACAGCCGCGCAACAGCCGTGACTGCTCAGACGACTTGTGCGAAAAGTTTATTCATCACCTTATCTCCACAGGAAGGTATAATTACAGGAAAGTCAGGCCCCACACCTTGTTCACAGCAAACTCTCTTATTGATTTCATGCTTACAAAAAACAAACAAACAAAGAAAGAGATACAACCACATTATTTAAAAAACACAAACAAACAAAGACCACAAAAACCGTGTCAGCTGTGTGCTTCTGATAACTATCATTGCGCCTGAATTTGTAAAATGCACCGGCATAGATCTCATTTTGCTAGACATCCAGTAAAAATAGGCTAGCTGTTGGACCAAAATGGCAACCGGTACCAAAAATACACAGCGACATCATCATGTACATTCACAACATGGCATTTTGGCTCGGTAAATACACAGTCACTATTAGCTGTTGTTCTGCAATTTGTATCAGGTGACTGAAGAAGGAGGGGAAGGTTCACGAGTAATGAACAAGTGCTCCGTTTTCTTCATTTTGACTCCATGCATGCTATTCCAAAACCTTCTCAAGATAAACTTGAATGACAACAGCGTGGTAGAAAAGGACTTTAACCTTTCGCATGAGAAAAGGCGCAGAAACCTATATGATCGATTATGATATTGGCTATGCATGCCTATAGAGCTGCTATATGGAAACATGAAATTGTCTCTTTCTTGAAGAGTTACGCGGCTTCTCGCTGTCGGGAAATTAACTGACCTAGCAATCAGGGGCGTCGATCGGGGGGGGGGGGGGGGGGGGGGGATAAACATATGATTTGCTTTCCCCTCCCTTTTTGCTATGTTAGCTTCCCCTCCATACAATATATATGGTTATACACTTTGGGGATTGACAATTTTCCCAATATTCCACCAAAAGTGTCCACCAGATCGTTGAATTGCAGTCATAAAAAATGCAAAAGTCCCCTCATAATATGGGAGGGGGATACCTCCTCTCCCATCCCTCCCGCTTGGTCTCCCTCCTTAGCTAGATGACAGACTTACTACATGCACTTCTCTGATACAATTTCTCCACCAAAACTGTGCGCCAGATCGTTGAATTTCAATTCTAAAAATGCAAAAGCTCCGTCGAACGGGAGGGGATGCCCACCTCCATCAGACCCTCCCGCTCCCCACTTATGGGTTCCTCATCTCCTAGCTTCGCACATTATATATCTTCCAAATTTCGCCCCCCCCCCCCTTTCCCATCGTGAAAACGGATTGACGTCTGCCAATAATTTTTGCACATTTACTCAATACCTACTACATGCAGTAACAATGACATTTGATTTGAACAATCCGCCGTTAAAACGATAGCCTCGATCAATGTCTTTATGTACAATGTATTATGCATGAAGACATTATGCACTCGTCATGCGCCTTCTTGAGAAGCGTGCAATGACTATTCAGTGACGTCATCAGCCAGTTTCCGCGTAGTTCGGTCTTTTTGATGCACGGCGTGGGGAATACCCCTGGGAATAGCAGTGACGTGTAAGCAAGAATAGTGAATGTTTTGAGCAATGGAGAAATGTGATTTGTTGTATAGTCTGGTAGCGAAGAAGAAATCAATAGGCCCTAATGGCCAAATCACTAATGTCGCATTGTGGAAGTTACAAAATGGTTTAGGGGCACACATAAACACACGCACACAAACACACACACATCACTTGTATACATACATTATACTTGGGCATCTGTGCAAGTGGGGGGGGGGGGGGGGGAGTGTAGGCCTATCATATCATAATGTAACCTACTTTGAACTCCACTCCCAAATGGCAGTGGGCAATTTGCTGCTTACTTCAGTAAAGAGAGGTTGACATTTTAACAAAGTTAATGTACCTCTTCATCACAAACATCAACAAGTTAGTAATAATTACACGTGTATATAAACTGTACAACTCATACTGTAGCCTAGGTAAAGTTCAAACTTGTGAAAATCTCTAGCCTGCAAAATTCTGGAGCTTAATTTATTTATAAAGGCCATTTTGATGTCCCTCTCCCGTGGAGCCAATTTTTATTTTGTTTTATTTTTCAATTTTTTGACAATGACACTTGACATGACACAGCTTCACCCCCACCCCCCCTAAAAGTCTTTATTCACTGTATGGCATACCACACATGACTGCCCGCATTGTTGCAATGTGTTCATAGCATGAGTCATAATTTTACGCCACAATGGCCACCTGCACAGGTCTGAGCAGACCACATCCGATTGCCTTTTGTGAATGCACGCTATACAAATCTTAACCCATTCACAGCCAACTGTGAGACTGTCGTGCATAATATTGGTCACGGTGTTGAGAGAGAATGGGACTTGGAGGCTTAATTGAGCTTCATAGCTTCACTGCATTGATGTCTGTGTGACCGTAGAAATTATTACAAAATCACATCTGATGCTTATAGCACACGTATTCTGGTGACATAAGCACCCAAACAACCAAGCTTTGCATCATTTACAACAGAGCAGGTTATCCCTTATTTGAAAGAAAATTTAACCCATATGTAATGTGGATTCACATTCAGTGACTGCAGGAATACAGTAGAACACATCAGCAAAGTTTGTGAAAAACTGGATGATCCATTTATCTTGGGGAAGTTTCAAACTTTTGACTCAATCTACGTGCCATCATCGCTGGAAGAGGGCTAAAACTCCTGATGTTATATATTTGTGGAGTGCTATAAAGAAAATATGAAAAGAATGAACAAGAAATAGTCTGTAATGAAAAGTATACATATTAGTGTTACTGTATATGTTAGAATGTGTATTGGCTCCACATCATAAATACAATGATTATTGACTCTATGGTGGAATATTACAAACCTTCTCTTGAAAAGAGATATGAAGAATATAAAATCTATGATCAGCAATTGCCTCCTGCCCCCTACCCCCCCCCCCACACACACACAAAAAAAACACACCTAGATATAAATATACACTCAGTATACCAAAAAAAAAAAAAAACAAGAGACCCGCGGGTCTAGCGCTCACCTGAGTATCGCAAGTTCACCTTTCACGCAGTCACTCATCTAAATTATTCACAGCTCTACCAAAATTTGACCAGGCATTCTCAAGTAGAAGATGAAAATGTACAATAAGGACCCAAATTTTTTAAGATTCCTTAATTTGGGGGGATTGGGGCCCCCTGGGGCCCTCTGGGTGGGGCATGGTGCCCATTTCGATAAATTGAGATCCTGACCCCCTAGGGATGCTACCTGCCAAGTTTGACGAAAATCCATTTTGAGGTTTTCAGGAAGAAGATGAAAATGTACAATTCAGGCCCCCATTTGGACCTTCCCAACCACCCCCCCCCCCCCTGCCCCCAAAAGGGGCACCCCTGGATCTCCTATGAACAAACTTGAAACTACAGTCATTAATGTACTCACTCATAGTATTATCTTAGCTCTATAACTTCTGATTCTAGAGAAGATTTTTAAAGATTCCTTCATTTTGGGGGTTTGGGCCCCCCTAGGGGCCCCCTGGGTGGGGCATGGTGCCCATTTTAACAAATTGAGATCCTAACCCCTTAAGGATGCTACCTGCCAAGTTTGGTGAAAATGGGTAATGGGGTTCTCAAGAAGAAGATAAAAATGTACAATTTAGGCCCCATTAGGACCCCTCCTCACCCCCCTCCCCTGGGTCCCAAGGGGGGCACCCCTGATTCTGCCATGAACAAACTTAAAACTACAGTCATCAATGTACTAACTCATAGTATTAACTTAGCTCTATCACTTCTGGTTCTAGAGAAGAAGATTTTTACAGATTCCTTAATTTTGGGGGGTTTGGGCTCCCTAGGGGCCCCCTGGGTGGGGCACGGTGCCCATTTTAACAAATTGAGTTCCTAACCCCCTAGGGATGCTACCTGCCAAGTTTGGTGAAAATGGGTAATGGGGTTCTCAAGAAGAAGATGAAAATGTACATATTTAGGCCCCATTAGAACCCCTCCCCACCCCCCTCCCCTGGGTCCCAAGGGGGGCACCCCTGATTCTGCCATGAACAAACTTGAAACTACAGTCATCAATGTACTAACTCATAGTATTAACTTAGCCCTATCACTTCTGGTTCTAGAGAAGAAGATTTTTACAGATTCCTTAATTTTGAGGGGTTTGGGCCCCCCTGGGGGCCCCCTGGGTGGGGCATGGTGCCCATTTTAACAAATTGAGTTCCTAACCCCCTAGGGATGCTACCTGCCAAGTTTGATGAAAATCGGTCATGGGGTTTTCAAGAAGAAGATGAAAATGTAAAAAGTTTACGCACGACGGACGACGCACGACGGACGACGGACGACGCACGACGGACGACGGACGACGGACGACGCACGACGGACGCCGGACGAAGGGCGATCGCAATAGCTCACTTGAGCCTTTGGCTCAGGTGAGCTAAAAAAGGACAATTGATCAAACTTAAACAGCTGCACATAGTGATCCCTCAATTTTGTCAAGGCAAGTTACTTTTCATTTCACCTTCAGCATCTTCCGGATTTATTTGCCTGATCAGGCATTTACAGACTATGATTTTTGATAGATACATTTTCAATCAAGTAGAATCCATCAAAAACAAAACATGACTCATTCACACGGTTAGCAGCAGAAAACAAAAGACTGATGAACAAATTTACACAAGCCAATATCAATATGTTCATTATTTATTCAGATCAGTGCAAGGTCCAGTGATAGGATCTGGTAACATACACTCACAAGTTTGCCAATGTCAAGTTCATTAAATATATAATATTCATGCAATCAAATTAAGCAAGCTGGCAATATTGATAAAATGGCAGATTGCTCTAAAAAAAAAAGTACATTGTACAAGGAGCTTCACCATTAAAGTTCCTTGGTAAGTAGAACTACAAACATATCATGAGCGACACCAAGTTGCAAGTACTCTGAACAAAGATAAGAGGCCTTGTTCTACAGCTTGCAAAAGAGAAATTCAGCCTGGATATTAAACTTAACATGTCCAACACACATCTTGCACATATATCTTTCTTGTTATACATACACCACCCTTTTGAAACGCTTATCAGCAGATGTGAACAAGAACAGCTACTTGTACTGATTAGAAAAAAAGGGAGGTTAGACCACAATAATGGATACTACAGTGGACTCCCATTATAACGAAGTCCTTGGGACCGGCAGATTTCTTTTCTTATATCGAAATTTCGTTATAGCTAAAAAAAGTAAAAAATAAAAGAACATAGAGCCGATAATTTTGCGACCTGGATTTTTATTTCATTGTAACCGTGTTCATTATAACGGGAGTGCACTGTGTACAAAATATACTGTAAGTATTGAACTGTTCAACTAGTAATTCTTTAATAATTTGACAGAAGAATTGCACAATCATGTGTGTTCAGATAAGTACCAAAAATAGTAAATAAATTAGAGAAGAAAAAGTCCCAATTTCCAGAGACTCAACATTCTGACAGTACTCTCAAATCGCACATTCAAAGCTGGCTTTCACTGATTACAGTTCTGTCTGGGGGGAGGGGAACTTTTTTTTAAAGTTCCCTGCTGGATCTGGCAACTTCACCTTCTGTTTAACAGTGTAAACTGGCCTTCAAAGTAGTCTGAAGCATGTTCTTTCTTACCTACAGCTCTATTACCGACACTCTGAACTGAATGCTTTGAAGCATTTCTTTGGCTTGAGAAAGATCGGCCATTGGCAGCCACTGGAAACGTTTGCAGAGGTCGATAAAGACTCAAACGGAAACAGCCAGGATGTGGGGACTTTGTAAACGTGCAATCAAAACATGATTTCAAAACGGTTGCGTTCCAGATGGACCCTTCCACTGTCGTCAACACATTCCTTCTCTCCCCCCTCAGTAATAAAAAGAAACAAATAAAAAGCTTCCCAAACATACGCAATTCTACTGCAGCTTGAAATGTCACCGACGGTTAACAAAGGGTTATTTCAGTCACAATGCAGCCAAATCAACGCGACAAAGGTCGTGCATTTTTAAAGTCACAGAGTACCGTGGACGTTTTCACTGACTGGATGCTGGAGAGGGTTAGGGAATGATACTACCAGTGAAACAAGTCCCTCAAACTGTAAACAAACCTACTGAACAGCCTGTAGTTTCATACCTGTTTTTAAAATAGTGCTATGAACAAATGCCACACAGTGTGAACAACTTTGCACTGTATGAGTTCTTTCCTACAGTGATTTTCCTCAATTAATGTTATGCCAAAAAAAAAAAAAAACAAGAGACCCGCGGGTCTAGCGCTCACCTGAGTATCGCAAGTTCACCTTTCACGCAGTCACTAATCTAAATTATTCACAGCTCTACCAAAATTTGACGAGGCATTCTCAAGTGGAAGATGAAAATGTACAATAAGGGCCCAATTTTTTCAAGATTCCTTAATTTGGGGGAATTGGGGGCCCCCTGGGGCCCTCTGGGTGGGGCATGGTGCCCAGTTTGATAAATTGAGATCCTGACCACCTAGGGATGCTACCTGCCAAGTTTGACAAAAATCCATCATGAGGTTTTCAGGAAGAAGATGAAAATGTACAATTCAGGCCCCCATTTGGACCCTTCCAACCACCCCCCCCCCCCTACCCCCAAGAGGGGCACCCCTGGATCTCCTATGAACAAACTTGAAACTACAGTCATTAATGTACTCACTCATAGTATTATCTCAGCTCTATAACTTCTGATTCTAGAGAAGATTTTTAAAGATTCCTTCATTTGGGGGGTTTGGGCCCCCTGGGGGCCCCCTGGGCGGGGCATGGTGCCCATTTTAACAAATTGAGATCCTAACTCCCTAGGGATGCTACCTGCCAAGTTTGGTGAAAATGGGTCATGGGGTTCTCAAGAAGAAGATAAAAATGTACAATTTAGGCCCCATTAGGACCCCTCCTCACCCCCCCCCCCCCCCCCCCCCGGGTCCCAAGGGGGGCACCCCTGATTCTGCCATGAACAAACTTGAAACTACAGTCATCAATGTGCTAACTCATAGTATTAACCTAGCTCTATCACTTCTGGTTCTAGAGAAGAAGATTTTTGCGGATTCCTTAATTTTGGGGGGTTTGGGCCCCCTGGGGGCCCCCTGGGTGGGTCATGGTGCCCATTTTAACAAATGGAGTTCCTAACCCCCTAGGGATGCTACCTGCCAAGTTTGGTGAAAATGGGTCATGGAGTTCTCAAGAAGAAGATGAAAATGTACAATTTAGGCCCCATTAGAACCCTTCCCCACCCCCCTCCCCTGGGTCCCAAGGGGGGCACCCCTGATTCTGCCATGAACAAACTTGAAACTACAGTCATCAATGTACTAACTCATAGTATTAACTTAGCTCTATCACTTCTGGTTCTAGAGAAGAAGATTTTTACAGATTCCTTAATTTTGGGGGGTTTGGGCCCCCCTGGGGGCCCCCTGGGTGGGGCATGGTGCCCATTTTAACAAATTGAGTTCCTAACCCCCTAGGGATGCTACCTGCCAAGTTTGATGAAAATCGGTCATGGGGTTTTCAAGAAGAAGATGAAAATGTAAAAAGTTTACGCACGACGGACGACGGACGACGGACGACGGACGACGGACGACGGACGACGCACGACGGACGCCGGACGAAGGGCGATCGCAATAGCTCACTTGAGCCTTTGGCTCAGGTGAGCTAACTAGAAATGTCGCTATGGCGACTGGTATGCCTCCGCCATAATGCGCGATTCTCCTAATAGGTCTAGAAAGTACATGTAGACAATGTGTGATTACATTTTCACAAAATTGGCAAAATATCAAAATGACAAGTTTGTCACAAATGTGTTGGAATGTTCACCTTCCTTGACCTAGGTTTAATTGGATGAATAGGAGAGCATGTATTTGGGGATTTAAGGACTTTACCTTGACTTTGACCCATTCATACATTTATGCATTGAGTAATTTTCAAGGTATGGAGAAAAAGTGCAATTTCTGTATTGAATAGTAAATCGTTACCATTTTCATCTGGCCTTTGACCCTAAAATTCATAAGATAATCACTGTCGGGCAAAACATGCATAAATATGTAGTACGTTTCAAGATAACTTGAGCCACTTCGGAGATATGGAGGAAAAACTTAGTTCAGCACTTTCATTTGATCTTTGACCTTTTGACCTTTGAGGCAAAAACAAAAGAAAAAAAAAAACTTTCCAGAGAATTTCTATTGGGTTATACATGCATACACCAAGTTAAAAAAAAAATAATCCTGCTGGCATTGCATAAACATGACGGAAATAGTAAAATTTTGAAGTGTTGCCCTTGACCTTTGACCCCTGACCTTTGACCCATGAACCCTCAATTCTTGAGATAATCACTGCTAGTCAGTACATATACTATGTTCTATGAAGATACCTTGAACAATTTCCAAGGTACAGAGAAAAAAGGTGAAGTTTTAATATCATTACTTGACTGTTTGACCTTTGACCTTTGACCTCATGACCCAAACTTTCACCAGAGAATCTTAATTGGGTAATATATGTATACACTAAGTTTAAAGAAAATATCTTCAGGCATTGCATAGATATGGGGGAAATAGTGAAATTTTATGTATTTGACCTTGACCTTTTGACCTTTGACCTTGAGCATGTGCACCCAAAAGTTGATAGGCACAACTTCACCCCCTTATACACATACATGCCAAGTTTCATTAGGATACCTCAAAAGGTTTTGATAGTTACCCTGTCCACAAAATTAATTACGGACGGACGGAAGGACGGACGGACGGAAGGACGGACGGACGGAAGGACGGATGGACGGACAACCCGAAAACATAATGCCTCCGGCACCACTTCGTGGTGGAGGAATAAAAAAAGAATATACATGTACATGTATAATTGTCAACTGAACTGGATGGCTACCACGGTATACATTATATATGAGAAATTAAAGGCCACCTAAATCTGATTAAAGGCATCTTGCATGTGAACTTTTGCAGCTTACGTGTCTATCTTCTACAGATTTCATCTTAAAAAGAGTCTTTGCATCATGAACTATGACTGAACTTTTCCTTTCACACATTAGTTCCATTGTTTATTTTCAATACGTACCTGTTATTACAGCATATTTAATACCATTCATGGAGTTTGGGTTATTATCAAGTTAAAAAAACTAAAGATGGCATCTGTGGTGTCATAAAAAGCACGTGTCAGTATACACCACAAGAACTCCAGAAACAATCCTTTCGTTTTGTTGTTGTTTTGATGAGTGTCACACCAGCCATTTATCGGCAAAAATCTGCAACTCTTGACATAAGGTGCTTGACTAAAAATCTTTCATGTGCCTGTCCGGTTGTGAAAACATTACACACAGAAGTGATCCACATATGGGTAGCTACTTACATTTGAAAATGAATTAGGGTACACAATAAATCGAGATTCCTTTTTAACTGGCTGTGCATGCTCTCAACACATGATGACTAGCATGCATTAAGCCAATATAATGTATGAATGAATTAGTAGTAAGACAGAACCTGGGTCTTAATTCACCAGAACTTACGTCTATTACCAGGGGCAGATCCAGGAATTCTGTAAGGGGGGGGGGGGGGGGGGGGGGCAAAACTAATATTTCTGAAGCCACTTCCAGGTTTCATTTCATTTTTTTTAAAATTTCTTTTGTTCTTACCAAAAAATAAAGGGGGGCGTGCGCCGGGTGTGCCCCCCTCTGGATCCGGCACTGATTACTGGCACTGATTACCATCACTGTGGACCCATCATACACAATGTCACCAACATTATGAAATGATGGTCTTGAAAGGGTTACAGGGACTTAAAGGGACTGTACTAATCCATCTAAATTTCATTTAATTCCACAGAGTACCAAAGTGATGATGTCACAGTCCCTATCGACAAATCACTGCTGGTCCAAAACGAGATATCCTTGCACAAGGCTTCAGGCAGTGGGTTGGAACTGGCTACGAGCATTGTCAGCAACAGCTGTGCTCACAGATATCTGGGCCACTACTGTACGCGAGGTTGTTTAGAACCAAGCTCCATGGTGTTGAATGACCATGACATCACACGATGGCACCCTATGTCATTCATGTACAATAGTATTTGCATTCACATTCTCTTATTTTCCTACAATGTGATTCTGAAATGAAAACAAAGTGACAACAACATACCATCCCTATTGCCATTTTGATATTACATTGATTTACACTGTACTTCATCTAATTTCCATACATGACTGCAACCAATATCGTGGCTCTGTGAACACCAGGGAAACTTGAGAATGCCATAACAATCAATTGCATTTACCTCGGATGCCACTGAAACTGGCACCATCTCCTTCCTGTGAGTTCACTGTAAGGATCTATAAAGTCAATTTCATTATGGCATTGACTTTCATTTCCTTCGGACATGTGCTGCACAAAACACTCCTCTGCACTCAGAACAATCTCTGCTACAAATTCATTCCTGGTGTACTAAGCAGTGTTGCTATACAAGATAAGGGACAAAAGAATAATTTCAATCACCATGACATGTACTTTGTTTGTTAGGTTTTACTATTCCCACTGTGTTCTTTATCAACGAATAATTTTCTTGCAGTTGCTTGCACTTTGTTCACAAGGACTTAAAAATTGTGAATGGTACTTCTTCTTTTTTATGTGTGGTAAAAGTACAAACAAACAAACAAGCAATTACGAGTTTTATGTATGCTGACAAATAATATGTGAAATAAATTATATGTCAGGGACAAAGTCAAACAAAAATAGCTGGCAACGTAAAATTCAGATATGAAAACCTGCTGTCTGTAGATACACTGATCCTCGAAATTACTTTTCTAAAGCTTGCAGAGTGAAGACATCTGAATGCAGACTTTAAATCCAGAAATAAATTGTAATCAGTACAAACTTTGACAGCAGTAACAGCACACCAATGATAACTATGAATGCGCTACAGTATTTTGACTTGAAACACATTGAAAATTAAAGGAGACTATGCTGTATATATGGATTTATATCAAGTGACCAATTAGTCGTACATGTCTCCAGCAAAAGGGCTGCAGGGAGGTACCTTCAAGGTGTATCGAAGACTTGTGAATCACGCGAGTCTTTTCGTTGTTTTCTTTCATTTTTTTGATGACTGCATGCAGTACATAACCTTCCATAGCAATACAGGAAACAACTTCCACAGGCTGACATTATGCTACATGGATGTACTAATCTACAGATTTCTCAGTAACACGACACATGCGAATAGCAGAATCAAGATACTGGTTTGTAGAACATCTTCTAAAAACTAAGATCACTATCAAACTCCTCTCTAGTATATTTCACGCACATGAAAGTCGATGAGAATGCATGACTGGACCCGTCTTTATCTCAAGAAAATTGCAGAATTTCTTTCAGGTGAAATGTTAATAGTGGACTCATATTGACAATGTACACTAATATAACGGACCATCATTATAGCAAAGCATTTTTTCAAACTTTCTTCAAATTTCATAGTTTTTTCAAGTCTTGATGAACAGCTTTTGATACCATAACAAAGTGATTTCACTGGTCGAAAGGTTTTCTCGTTCTCTTTCAAATCTATTTTTGCAAGTCTAGTATATCGATGAATCTGCTTCTGAAATATTATGCGTCAAAGTAGCCAATGGAGAGTGTGGTGTAATATTACATCGTTGCTCTATATTCAAATCAGGATTTCATAAACTAGCATGACACACCACAGTGCATACATGGATAAAACACCTGTGTGCATGCATGGGACTGTAGCATGTTGTATAGACACATTAACTTTAATATCCAATCACAATACCCTATTGCAGGGATACCAACCTTGTACACAGCTTTGTACAATTTTATAGTACAATGTACTGAGGGTCCACTGAAATGTATATTTTTGGTGAAAAACAGTTTTGTTTACCTTTCTTGCAATATTTGTAGCAATACATTTTGGGAAAAATAGTATTTTTCATGAAACCTGCAATATTTCTGCCACCCCCTCCCCCAATAAAATACTGAAAAAAAAACCTTAAAAAAACCAAACAAACCAAACAAAACTATCAGTTGGCATCTGTGCTGTTGGAACCGATTAAGAGATGTGACCTCAGTCACGATCAGCAAAAATTCTTTCGGGCGAATCACTGCTCATCTGCATGAATTTTTGAGTATTCTTCCTAAGAGACTGTCAGTGGTTATAAAAAGCAACTAAGACAACACATCAGCATCATGTGCATGTAAGACATCATTATTAATATTATTATACGACTCATTCTGGATGGATGGATGGATGGATGGATGGATGGATGGATGAAACAAAGGAGGAAGAAACAAGATGCTAGATGTTGTATGCACCACAATTTCATATCAACATCATACCGGTACTTTTCTCCAAAAATCAGTTGAATTCTTTGTTCCCTTCTCTGGAAGCCCACACAAGCTCCATACAATGGAGGGCAAGGGGGTAAGTGGAGGGAAAATAATGATCAGTTAAATGACATTTCACGAAATATTCATTTTAAGATCTAACTAGAAGCGCATTTAGAGAGCACAGACATCCACCAAGTAGCTCATTTCCACCCATACAAACATGCTTAAAAAATATCGCCCAATTCCCAAGATTTGTACCTCATCAGCTGCCTGCTGCGCGGTGCCTTGAGCAGAGCACGCACCTTAGTGCAAACCTCAAATATGCGCAGCTTAAACTCCCAAGTACTTTGACCCCATTCGCCAAAAGATTAAAAAATTCTTCAAAAATTCATACAATTCCCAGATCACTACCAAAATTGATTTGTCTGTTCCTTGTGTCATTATCAACTTTTCCTGGAAGTTTCATTCAAATCTGTTCACAACTTTCTGAGTTATTTTGCAAACAGACAAACAAACAAACAAACCAACGCTGATAAAAACATATCCGCCTTGGCGGAGGTAATAACTAGCATGCTTGGCAGTGAGAGCGTGAAGCACAGGGTGACATATCTCCATAAGCCCTGTATGTATTACGTTACCATATGTAGAAATGCCGCTCATCTGTGAATAAGACATAAGACTGTAGGCAGAAGGGGGACAACAGTTTTTCAGCTACAATTGTGTACAACACCATGAAGTTCTACCAGTGTCTCTTATGTATTCTCCAAGTGCCCTTTATCGCTTGTAGGCTTGCCGTCAGGAGCGAGAGAACATCAAATTTCACTGTAAGAGATCTACAGCTGCAGTATCAAGCAGGCGCTGGAATGCTGTTGTGGACTTTCTACACAAGCCTTTATACCAAGCTAAAATGGCCCATTCCTGTTTGAGATTCCTTCCATAGGCAGTGGTCCACGTCCATACATCAAGGGGGGGGGGGGGGGGGGGGGCTTTCTAGAAGCTATATATAATACCATTTTATAATACATTCAACCCAACAAGGATAAGTGCATTCCATTGAAAATGTGCCTCATTTCAAGAGAAAGTTGAATTTCACTGCTTTTGCGGTGCTGTTATGTATACCTTCACTTCCAGTATTCCAAGTAATTGTATTCAGTTATCCCAGAGGTATTACTTCATTTCTAGCCATGTCTCTGGGTGGTAACTGGATCCCACTTTCATGAGTCACGCACCATCTCTCCTTGGAAATTTATGAATAGTTAAGAGAGTCTAAAAAAAGATGCATCACCTAAAATGAAAGTACCTGCAGGTTTTCCTTATAATGTGTAACACAGTAATTATTCATTGTTCATATGAGGTTCTAAGTCAGATCAACACGGGCTAACTTTACAATCTGTGAGCACCTTCTCATCATTCTTTCTGGAAAGGGTAGTCTGCGATTTCAGAATTTGTTATTTCATTGCACTTTCAAAACAAAACCTATGACAAGTATGAAAAAAAGGTCAAAATTTCTTGTCAATATGCCACTGCCAAAAGAGTGAAAACAAAGACTGCTAGAAGATATAATCAGAACTTTTGATCCTCCATATCAGTCAAAAAGTACTTATAATGTTATATCTGACTCAATTTGCAATTATTTTGGAGTGCAGTAAACTCTGTTACTACTTTGAGAATACTAAATGTGCATTCAGTTAGAAACCTTTGTGCATGATTCAATAATGCCTCTGGCATCTTTCAGGGCAATGTATGTATTATTATAATTCATTTCACTCACAAATATTACTGAGGAAATACAAAATACAAATTCCATTTATGCTGTTAAAAATTCCAACAACATTTAAACAGCTCAACATTGCACAGGCGCATACAAGACAAAACAAAAATAAAATAGATTCAATATCTCTTTGAAATCCTGTTCAAAGCTAAACCATGGTAGTAGCTGCTTGCAGTTGTAAGACACTTCTGTTTTAAGTATCACAAATATTTGGTTTGGAGTCTAGGACGCATCTGCTTCTGAATACCAATATCCATTCAACCCGTTTAGCGTGCAACTTTGGAAGATGACATATTAGCGTGTACCGTACCCAACACTGATGCCAGACACTGACACCTGAATAACACAAACATTTTTTTTTCAAAAAGACAATTCACAGATCCAGTTTTAAGTTCTTTCTTTGGGTTTGCAGCCGACTCTTCAAGAAACCTGCAAGTTGCTGATGAGCTTTGACGCTAACTCAACGTCACTGCGATGCCTGCTGAGTCCGTCATCGATTCGTAGCCTGTCCAAGTGGAGGTCATCAAGTGACTTGGAGCGGGGTAGAGAGATGGTCGGCACACTTAGTGAGGGAGCCTTCTCGGCTGCCTCCGTACTGGGACTTCGGTATTTCCGCCCGTTCCCATTGTAATCTGTCTGTGGATCGTCAAAAAAGACGTCATCCTCTAAACTGGTTGAAAGGTACGACTTCATCTTGCGTGAATGGGAGACCTTCGGTCTGTAGGGGACCGAGTAGGGCTTCCTCTGGTATCGACACCGCGGCCGATGAGTCCTCACAACGCGGTGTTCACTTACAAGGGCCGACGACGAAGGATAACCGTGGGAGGCACTCAAGCTCTTTTCTGCTTCCATGACGCCGTTCATCTGGCCGCCACCCTTGCTGCTCCGTCGGGTGATCGGGTGACTGCTACTGGAGAGGACGGAGCCCACACACGTCACAAACTGCGGGTTCATCTTCACAACGTGAAAGCTTGATGACGGGGACGCCGAGGCAGCTGCAGCGCTGGCAGTGGCAGACTTCTCACGAAGGAAATCCCTCCTACTCTCAGTCACAATGCTGAGCATTCCCAGTTCGTTCAAGGCCGAGTCCAACTCCATTCTCACTTCTTGTCAAATGTCCTAAAAACAAAAATATCAAACATTGCTTTGGCACTGGCTAATGATAGTAACTCTTACACCATGCATGTACAAGAACCCACTTTACTTCTCTTGTAAAGTAGAATCTATAGTAGAGGGTGAAATTCCATAATATGATGAAACCCACCAGTGAAGTGGCCACACATGAAAACCGGCTGATAATCTGCACGAATCTTCAGGACCAAAGATTCAGGACTGAAGATTACCTGGATGCATGGCTCCAGAAAGAAAAACTCCCATTCAATGTGCTTATCTCAATCACAACTGTGGAGACACAAGTTGACATAATTAAATTTATGCATGTATTTTAATGGTTATGTTAGAATTGTCTACAAAGTTCATGATAACAATCTCAACCCTATAAACAGTAGGGGGTCTATTTATAAAATCTTTTGTACGATGACAATGTACCAAGTTTCTGACGCTACCTACATTGGTTTTTGTTTCATTGTGTTTCTTCATGCAATATGCAATTTAGATGTGTGCTTATATGCCTTCGAAAGTCATTGAAAATGTTGTGATTACCCGAGAGTCCAATCGATTCAACTATTACATAGTAAATGGGTGTGTTCATGTGGATGGTCGGGTACATTTTTTTTTTTTTTTTTTTTTGTACTCAACTGTATCTGTGGGTAGTTAGCTAACCACTGATGAACCAGTGCAGCACAGCAGTATCAAAGTGGCAGTATGACCAGCAACAGCGCAAAGAACAATGCGATTGCATGATTTGATGAACAGACTCACAGTAAATTATATCATATATTTCAACCAAAATAAAATTGATCATAACTTCTTACCTCGATGGAAGAAAACGAACACGAATTTCTTGACAAATATCGCTCTTCCAACACCATCTCAGTTGTCTCTCAGCCACACAAGGTCCAATCGGTTTCACATGATGACTTGCCTTGCCTTGCCTTGCTTGCTCACTGTAGATACCCTTGCTGATGATACACGCTGCGGCTAGCTCCTATCACATGTGCACTTTCTACCGCACCTGTATGCACAGGGCAAGATTGTCATAGCTGTGTTGATATTCGACAGTCAAAGCCACAAGGCACTGGTTTGATTACTTAGTACGTGCATATCGCGGTATTCCCACGGAGAATCGCGCACCAACGAGAAAACATAAACAACAGTGCACCCTCTACGCCCCAACCCATAGCTTTGGCGGGCAATTGGATTGTACCAAAATATGTAGGGGGTGATGCACAAAAAGCTATATATATTTCTTTCAAGTACCCTTTTTAAAATCAACATGAATATGAAAACTGACTTAAATAAATAAGATATTTTTGATAAAAATCTCTTGTTTTTAACTCTTATGATACCGATTCCAACGTATTGCAAAATAATGACAATTTTTTAGCCACAAAATATTGAGATATTCCAATCCATTGCATAGCACGCAATCCTACTACACAGACTGCACAGTACACTGCGCGGCTGCCCGTGCAAGAACTCGGCGACATGCCGCGTTGTTTGTGTTGACGCTCCGAAACTGAACGCTGGAGCACTACGATCAATCTACGTGTAACTTGATTGCGTGCTATCTTGATTGCGTGCTATGCATGCATCCGTGTGTTACCCATGCTGTATGCAGAAGTGCAGTCACATGTGTATCAGCAAATGCGCACACAGGTCTTACATAGTGGCAGTGTTACGGCTTGATCTAAACAAATCTATGCGATATGGAACTTGAACTTTCCCACATCAAAGAACGATGCATTTCCCGTGAGAAGATATGAGTCCTGTGAAGTCTTACGAAATTTGTAAGGTAAGACTCATGATCGTGCAGTTCTTCGTAACATGTTCAGGGTTTCAGTCTTCAGAGAGTGAGCTTTCGTTCGCTGGACCGCTGGACGCTGCGCGCTGATTGTGATATTGCGTCAGCATCATCAACATGGCATGGTCCATGTAATGGACCATGGATGGATAGACCTAGTCGCCAGTCGGTGTTGAACTTAAAAATGGTGCTAATTATTCAGTTCGAGATCATTTATTGTTCTATGGTCTACTACCATGTAGAATCTACAGTACTGTAGTAAAACAAAATGGATACGGAAATACATTTTTTTATTTCAGTCCGGGAAACCCGCTCATGAGGACCGCTCCCCCGTAAGAGGACTGCCCTCGCCTCATGTAATGATATGAGGACCCCGGGGCTCCTCATACTGACCCCGGGGGGAAGTCCTCACGAGGACCCCTATTCACTTCTTTTTCATCTCACATCTGACGTATAAATTGTTGCAACTTTGCACGGTGATTTTTTGTTACACACACATGTCCACTATCCAGATGAAAAGAAGAAAAAAATCCTGTCTGTTTTTTTCTTCAAAAATTTAGTTTTAATCAACCGATGCAGAGCGCCCATCAAAACACGAGCGCCAACGTGTTCGCACAATGCCAGACTGCCGCACCTAGCGGCCTGATCCGTCTAAATATTTTCAGTGCTTTTTCTGCGGCTCGCACATCTCCGCGCGTGAATCAGCTTCGTGAAGCTGAAGTCTGACATCTTTTCACACAAATTCGTAACGAGAAAAATGAAATCAGTACTAACCTGATCTTGTACATATATTCCAAATTACTATTCCACACTGATAGAGTAGGTGGGTACTCCAGTTTGTTAGCAAACTAATCACTTTGTAGGTATGACGAGTTCACTTCCTTTGTCAATTCTGCGCCGTCCGCTAATTTTTGCCAGTTTTGGCGTTTTCCTGGAATCATCCCGCGGTGCGACGTCACATCACATCACACATCCAGCACATCCAGACAGCGCGCAAGCTGAGAGATTTTCAGAGCGAACTTGCGCGCTGTCTGTATGTGCTATGGGGATGCGTGATGTGATGTGACGTCTCGTCGCGGGATTCCAGAAAAAGCGCCCAAAGTTTAGCGGACGGCGGAATTGACGAAGAAAGTGAACCCATCATACCTACAAAGTGATTAGTTTGCTAACAAACTGGAGTACTCGCCTACCTTATCAGTGTGGAATAGTAATTTGGAATATATGCACAAGATCAGGTTAGTACTGATTTCATTTTTCTCGTTATGAATTTGTGTAAAAAGTTGTCAGACTTCAGCTTCACGAGGCTGATTCGCGCGTGGAGATGTGCGAGCCGCAGAAAAAAGCACCAAAAATATTTAGACGGATCAGGCCGCTAGGTGCGGCAGTCTGGCATTGTGCGAACACGCTGGCGCCCGTGTTTTGATGGGCGCTCTGCATTGGTTGATTAAAACTCAATTTTTGAAGAAAAAAACAGACAGGATTTTTTCTTCTTTTCATCATGAATAGTGGACATGTGTGTGTAACAAAAAATCACCGTGCAAAGTTGCGACAATTTATACGTCAGATGTGAGATGAAAAAGAAGTGAATAGGGGTCCTCGTGAGGACTTCCCCTCGGGGTCAGTATGAGGAGCCCTGGGGTCCTCATGAGGCGGGGGCAGTCCTCTTACAGGGGAGCGGTCCTCATGAGCGGGTTTCCCGGACTGATTTACGCTTCAAGTAGCTAGTAGTAGTCCGGGAGCCAGCGGGGGTCAGCCTAGCTGAAAAGGTTACCAATTTTTATGTGTATAGCAATTTACTATGCCCCTGAGTATGGAAATGCACGTCTGGCTGGTCATCGGTGGTGGGTGTGGCCAGGAGGGCCACAAAAAGGACCCCCCAAAATTAGGCTAGCCTAGCTGGAAAAGTAACCCCATGAAAACAACTGGAACTTGTTCGTTACACTTACAGGATAAATGAATGACCATTGCCAGACGTTTTAAGTGGTGGGGGGTAGCCGCCAGACGCTCTTAAAGGCCCAACTCCAGCTAGGCTAGCCTAGCTGAAAAAGTAACCTCATGAAAACCACTGGAACTTGTTCGTTACACTTACAGGATAAATGAATGACCATTGCCAGACGTTTTAAGTGGTGGGGGGTAGCCGCCAGACGCCCTTAAAGACCCAAATTTTTCCAGCTAGGCTAGCCTAGCTGAAAAAGTAACCTCATGAAACCCACTGGAACTTGTTCGTTACACTTACAGGATAAATGAATGACCATTGCCAGACGTTTTAAGTGGTGGGGGGTAGCCGCCAGACGCCCTTAAAGACCCAAATTTTTCCAGCTAGGCTAGCCTAGCTGAAAAAGTAACCTAATGTAACCCATTGGAACTTGTTCGTTACACTTACAGGATAAATGAATGACCATTGCCAGACGTTTTAAGTGGTGGGGGGTAGCCGCCAGACGCCCTTAAAGACCAAACTTTTTCCAGCTATAGGCTTGCCTAGCTGAACAAGTAACCTTGTGAAACCCACTGGAACTTGTTCTTTACACTTACAGGATATATGCATGAGCGTTGCGAGACGTTTTAAATGGTGGTGGTGGTGGTGTGGGGGGGGGGGGGGGGGGGGTAGCCGCCAGACGCCCTCAAAGACCCAATTTTACCAGCTAGACTAGCCTATATATAGCTGAACCTCCTGAAACCCACTGGAATTTGTTCTTGTGATACACTCAAAGGATAATTGAATGATTGTTGCCAGACAATAGCCGCCAGACGCCCCAAAGACCAAACTCTTACCAGCTAGGCTAGCCTAGCTGAAAATTAGGAAAGTAATCCCATGAAACCCACTGGAACTTGTTCTTACACTTACAGAATAAATGCATGACCGTTGCCAGACGCTTTAAGTGGTGGGGCGTAGCCCCCAGACGCTCTCAAAGACCCAATTTTACCAGCTATAAGGTTCACATATTCCAGAAATGATAGCAGTGTAATTCCATAACAATACCGCTTGCTTGCGAGTTCACCTGTCTATAATCTATGGATGCCTTATTCTTTTGTTCTGCTTCCTTGAGCCCCAACTCATGCATTCTTATGGTGACTTTCCCATGTCATCATCCTTGTTCATTGCAATTTGTTCTATTTTTTGAAAATATTCTTATTCTTCATCCCAATTATCACAAATTCTGAAACTCTGTCCTGAGTATAACTAATTCATAGTTGTACAAATGTAAAAATCTGAGAATCACCCGGAGGTCTCCTTTAATGGGGGAGTTTCTTGAGCGCACAGGGAAACATGCTTTGAAATATCAATAGGGCAAGTGTTGAGACGAAATAC
The DNA here is from genome assembly GCF_040938485.1 of Diadema antillarum. Taxonomy (NCBI): domain Eukaryota; kingdom Metazoa; phylum Echinodermata; class Echinoidea; order Diadematoida; family Diadematidae; genus Diadema; species Diadema antillarum. Next base: position 85,135 of record NW_027272665.1, read on the forward strand.
TGTAGAAATATGAGAATATACAGTGCCGTGGTTTTGGTAGAAGAAGTAGGGTATCTGTATTTGTCCTCAGTGATAACCAAAAAATTATTAGGAAAAAATAATAGACATCCAAAAAGAATTGCCCAATCAAACATGTCGGGATTTTTCTCAAACATCAGTGTTCTCATTTTCTTTGCAGTGTAAAACAAAAATAAAAAACAAAAAACAAAAAAACAGGGCCGGGTACAGTATCCGGATGGAAATTGGTGGGATGGGCGTAAACCCGCGGGTATTATAACATACTGACGTGAAAAAAAAAACAAGACCAAAAACTACTTTCTTTCTGTACCCTGGGGAGAAATATTCATCAATTGCATTTTGGAAATGTTGAAAATCACAACTTTTGATGAAATTGTCAGTATCTCTTCTTATATGAAGGGTTTTTTTAATAATTAAGTTTCTTTCCTCTATGACCATGATAAAACAAACCCCTGATGATTAAAACAAAAGACAATCAAAACTTGGCAAATGAACTCTTTGGACATTAGCAAAAGGGAATACATTAACAGTTTTTGCAAACACTTTATACAATTGTCTAATACTCCATCAAGCTCATAAAAAATACAATTCTACTGCAACAAGAAATCCATTCAGTAAGACTCGTCCCCGGTGTACATAGCTTAAAATGCCAACTTTTAAAAAATAATTCCCCAGCTCTTAAATTTACTTTAAAAAGGGGAAGTAAAGCTCAACACCTTTGGCCTATGACTTTTTAGGTACCGTATCACCTTACGGTTGAGGAGATGGGTAAAGAAAAATTATTAACGAAATAAAACTTATAGGAACATGCTTCACATGACCTCACCGTTTTCTTCTCTTAAGAAAGAAACGAAATCTGAAAATTGTTCAAGAGTGTTTTTGAACATAGTACATTGCAAAAGCAGAAAAAATCTGTGTTTTTAAGAAACATAACTCACAACAACAAGGAATTCCTGTCGTGTCTAGTATTGCACGTTTTTGGTTTGGAGGGTTTTGGATGCTAATATTTCAAGACAAGTTTATGCTCCGGCACTTCAACGAACTTAAATGTAAAGTAATAATCAACCTCTCTTGCCAATAAACTCAACATTTGCTGTTCTTCAGTAAAGCATATGACAGAAACATATGAGAAACATGTCTAAAATTCATATGAATAAGCTCACAGCAACAACAAAAATATTATGTTATCTATAAACTAATACTGCATGTACTTAGTTTCGAGGGATTAAGATGCAAAATGTTATGACAAAAGCCCCTACGTGGCTACCAGCAATTAAACATCCTTCAACTTCTTTAGCAAATGAGCTCATGTGTATCATCTTCTTGTTGAGAAGACGAAGATGAGTAATGATAAAATAAACAAACTATCAACTTTCCTTAACATGTTTTACATGAAATCATTATTGCCTTCTCGTAACGAAATTGAAAAAACCAGAACATCTGAAATTGTTCAAAATCGCTTCTTGATAACGATGAAAGTAAAGAAAACTTAGTGTTTGTAACCACTATGACACGTGTCTACAGATCTGTCATGCTCATAAGAAACGTAACTCACAGGAATATAATTTTATACAGTAAGTACTTGGTTTGGAGGACATTTAGATGCCAACTTTTCAAGAATAATACACCAGCACTGACATTAACTGATGAAAAAAAGGAATGCTCAGCTTCTTTATCCAATTAGCTCGTAGGTAATTCCTTGTAGTTGAAAAAAAAAAACGAGTACACATAAAAATATAGACTTCCCGTAACATATTGTATCACAGGTCATGATCTCCACATTTGCTCCTCTTAACTTAAAAGAAATAAATATATATTTAAATTTGTTTTAAATGACCTTTAAACAACATGAAGAAAAAATTCTGTGTCTGCAAAGGCTTGACACGTGTCTAATGCTGGGTCACGCTCATATTAACCGTAGCTCACAGGAACAAGGAATTCACGTGTGTATAAAATAATACTGCAGAGAGGGTGCAAAGTTGAACCCTTTATTGAGGGTGCGAAAATGTTCCCTTGGGTACATCTTTCCACCCACACTAAGTGGTGCTAGATTGCACCTCTTCTTGAGGGTGCATCTTTCCACCCACACTAAGTGGTGCTAAGTTGCACCTTTCTTGAGGGTGCGATCTTGCACCCTTTACCTTTCGGCGCACCTTTGCACCCCGTGAAGCCTTTACATCTTGGTGCAACTTTACATCCTTTCGTGAGGGTGCAAGGAAACACCCAAAGTTCCAAGATTGTGCCTTGTTTTGAGGGTGCAATCTTGGAACTTTGGGTGCTACTTTGCACCCGCAAGAAAGGGTGAAAGTTACACCCTCGGGAGCAACTTTGCCCCCTTGAAAAAGGCGTAACCTCGTACCTTTAGGTGCAACTTTACGCCCGAAGGATGCAAGAATGTACCCTCTCTTGAGGGTGCATTCTTGTGCCTTATTGGTATGATGTTGCACCTATGTGGTGCTTATTTGCTCCATGACTGCTGCAAAATTGCTCCTTTAAAGGAGCAAGTCAGTGTCACTGCCTGCTCCTTTATAGGGACAATATTGCCCATCATCTCAAGGTGCAACTTAACATCACATAATCGGGTACGATTTAGTTCCTTAACTACTCTAAACTTTGAATAGTGCGAACTGATGTAAGCCTATTTGCTCAGTATATAACTTATGTTGTTGTTGCACTCTGCAAAGTAAATAGGATTAGTGTAACTTGGATCTTGAGAATCATGAAATGTGTGTGCGTGTGGAATTTGTGAGTTGTGAAAATGTTAATGTAAAAGTTAACTTAGTTGTGTTTGAATATTATACTGAAACCAAAAATTTACCCAATTACCTTTTCAATAAGGTGAGCACTATATCTATCAAACAGTTAACCTTCTCGGCAAGAGTATACATCTGCATGAAGGAAGAGGTGAAAATATGATATGCAGTTGTCTGGATACGTTTTATTCAAAACGTTCTTGAATGCGTACTTATTCACATAATATATAAGAATAACATATGCTTCTTACCAGTAGTCAAAGCCTCTAAAACAAGAGCATGCTTCTTACACTAAAGTATACACCATTATCTTAAAAACAAAATGTAAGAGGATTTAAGAAGCTGTTTGTATGCATTCAAACGAATCCATATTTCTATCTAAAATCTAAAACGTGTCTTGTAAAATGGGAATTCGTTTTATAATGACGATGCCAATTGTCTTAAAGTCCTTATCACGACATGTCTTGGAGTTCACGCTTATTGAAAACATGAGATTCTTGGCACGTAGATTACAACTATGGTTTAAAGAGTTAACTGAGATACGCATACCGTATACAGGCATTTCGATGAAAACATTTAAATACAAGGTACTGTAAATGATATGAAAATCAAACTTGATACCAGCCCTATATCGGCAACCAATACAGACTATGGAGGACTGCAGTTATAATTGTGTTCAGATATTGTTTTGGGTGATACACGCATGCCGACTGATTTGGGATCAATTCGAGTCCCTCGAGCTGAGATTCCGGAACTGCAATGAGCAAACCATCATTATGCATAACAAAGTGACTGAGAATAATGCGTGCACCAGTTTCTGTTTCGTTGTTCTATACACAGAAAGTTGTTTCGTTTTCCAATCCTGTGCAGGCACACAGAGATTTACAGAATTCAATCATCTTTGGCTATAACGCCATGGTCGTGCAAAATGAATGCAGCTTATCTAACTTAACCTGTAGTTACTGAATAGGGGACTACTGTATATTCAATTTATACACTATTAATCGGATGATAGAACCTGTCAAAGAGTAAATTGCGGATATCATATACCATTGTCAAATTCACTTTCTGTTCTATACATAGTATCAATGGAATGTTATGAACCACTTCAACATTACCAATCATCATAATTATTTCCCTGAAACGGCTGCATTTGTATGAGCGGGAAGAGTTTGGCATCATACATAGCAAGAGTCGTGACTACAAAACTAAATAGGGCCTATTACATGTATTATACAAGGTTTTAGGACACTTTGAATCATGCCCCCCCCCCAAAAAAAAAAACACCAACAAAACAAAACAAAAACAAAAACGAAAAAACAACCAACAACTTAGTGAAATGTTGTACAATGTATGCCCTACTTCCATTAACCTATGATCTTTGACCTTTGAATACATGGCCCGCATTTTTTCAACGAATAGGCATTTGGATGCAACGTAGGTAGGTATTATATAAAAGAAAAAATGTTTTAGGAAAATACATTTAACCACTTCAGAAATAACAAATAGCAAAATATTGACACGTTCACTTCTTCCGTAATGACATGACAGAAAACTTTCCTCACCTAATCGTTCTGCCGTAATTCATGAGCAAGTCATGGATATAATTATACTTAGTTCGATTAAAGGGGAAGTCCGGACGATTATCAGCCGTTTCGTGTGTAAAGAACAATATTTCATGAGCCTATTACCCTTTTCCCGACGAGAAAAGACCATCAGATACATTTACTATGATTTTTTTTTTAAAATAAGGTAATTCTTCATGTTCGAATCCGTCGCGAGCTGCCCTTCGTACTATCTGTCCCAGGATGCATTGCGCGTGACGTATCGGGCGCAGTTTCCTCAGCTGAGAGCACCGCGAGCGAAGCCCAGCTACGCATCGATATCTCCCATTGCACTGCTGACTGCGGGCGGTATCTGCATGCCTGCATAGGTGTGCCTTGTCGGCGCTACTGCAGGAGACCGTACACCGATTTAGGAGTGCTGTTGCCAAACGCTGTATTCCTTTATTCAAATAATCTTCGTTATATATCTATATAAAATCTTCAAAGATTAATGTAAAATAGTTGCAATGCTATAACATTTTCGTTTAAATTGAAATATGTATGTATTATAATACTGCCGTACTTATTAGTGTCCACCCCATCACTTACAATGCATTAGCTGTTGTCGGGCTGTGCAGGCATACATTTACGTCTGCTGCTGCCAAGTGCTATCACAATCCGCGATCGTTTTTTCGACTTCTGAGTGTGAACAATCTGAAATCAGTCTGTCAATGTCAGAATTATTGCCTCTTTTGTTGTCCGAGACTGTTGAAAAGTGTGTCTGACGGTGATAAAATACGACAGTATACATGTAACTTGAACCGAGGAAGAAACGCCAGCGCCAGCTTGGTACCGCCGCCGCGCCGCGCCGGTAACTACGACCAGCAGCCCAATACACAGAGCGTAATCGGGCTGCGTGTTGTAGCATTCAGGATCATGTAAAGGTAGTATCGTGGATAGATATCAATTTAAAATCGAAATATTTCTTCAATTTGAAGACTTACTAGTAAAGATGAAGTATTGGCAACACCCTAACACTTGACGCATCGGCATTTTTTTAATGAAGCAATAGATCATGCCGCGTGCATCCGCTGTGTGGTCAGAGACTGTTGAGCGGTACGCTACTACCGCTTGCTTGGCCCGTATCACCGTTGCTCAAGCAGGGCTCCCCGGAGCCAGCTGACGCTCCAAGCAAAAAGCAATGTGAGGAGGAAACGTCACGCTGTCACGTGATCTTTCTCGCCGGCGTACAGAAATCGAACGGTTACGATTCAAAATTAGTGATGCTAAAAAATCGATTGTGGCGAGTTGGGAGGGTCTTTTTCAATGAAACTTAGTCATTATGGTCCTTTATTTATGTAGATTTTGGTTAATTTTTTTCAAAATCGTCCGGACTTCTCCTTTAAAAGTATACATTGAGTCATTGCAAAAGCATTTAATGAAAAGTGTGCTTCAGAACTACATCATTGTCATTTATTCTATAACACTAATAATATAGAGCTATTGGTCCGCCATATTGTCTAACAGGTCGTTGTCCTCCTACCACATTACTTTTGTTTAGCAAATAAGGCACAGAATTTAATTTTGCACTTGTTGCCAAAGACTCTAATCTTCTTTACCGCTATTCTCAGACAAGTATGCTGGTGCTGTATGAATTAGAAACGGAAGCTTACAAATATTCACCATCTAACAAGGCAAAAGCGAAGTGATGTCTCGTCCACGTATATCGACTTTTTGATTACAGAGATTTTCAAATGGCATAGGCCTAGTTCATTGACTTTTTGACTGTCGTAGTCGGACTTCACCAATATTAACACTTGACAGCAATCATTAGATGATCTGAGGAGTGAATTTGGTGGTCATATAGCTCAAAAGTGTGGAAAGTTATTGAAAGAACACCAGAATACTATGTCGACAGTGTTTATCAGGTGAGATACAAACATAGAACAAGTTCCAGTGGGTTTCAGGAGGTTACTTTTCCAGCCAGGGCTATAGTCTAGCTGGTAAAATTGGGTCTTTGAGGGCATCTGGCAGCTACCCCCCCCCCCCCCCCCCACTTCTTAAAACGTCTGGCAACGGCCATGCATATTATATCCTGTAAGTGTAAATAACAAGTTCCAGTGGGTTTCATGAGGTTATATTTTCAGCTAGGCTAGCCTAGCTGGAAAAAGTTGGGTCTTTAAGGGCGTCTGGCGGCTACCCCCCACCACTTAAAACGTCTGGCAATGGTCATTCATTTATCCTGTAAGTGTAACGAACAAGTTCCAGTGGGTTTCATTAGGTTACTTTTTCAGCTAGGCTAGCCTAGCTGGAAAAAGTTGGGTCTTTGAGGGCGTCTGGCGGCTACCCCCCACCACTTAAAACGTCTGGCAATGGTCATTCATTTATCCTGTAAGTGTAACGAACAAGTTCCAGTTGGTTTCATGAGGTTACTTTTTCAGCTAGGCTAGCCTAGCTGGAAAAATTTGGGTCTTTAAGGGCGTCTGGCGGCTACCCCCCACCACTTAAAACGTCTGGCAATGGTCATTCATTTATCCTGTAAGTGTAACGAACAAGTTCCAGTGGTTTTCATGAGGTTACTTTTTCAGCTAGGCTAGCCTAGCTGGAGTTGGGCCTTTAAGAGCGTCTGGCGGCTACCCCCCACCACTTAAAACGTCTGGCAATGGTCATTCATTTATCCTGTAAGTGTAACGAACAAGTTCCAGTTGTTTTCATGAGGTTACTTTTTCAGCTAGGCTAGCCTAATTTTGGGGGGTCCTTTTTGTGGCCCTCCTGGCCACACCCACCACCGATGACCAGCCAGACGTGCATTTCCATACTCAGGGGCATATGTACTAAATTGCTATACACATAAAAATTGGTAACCTTTTCAGCTAGGCTGACCCCCGCTGGCTCCCGGACTATAGGGGCTGTATAGTCTAGGCCAAGGGTGTGTAAATGTACAATATAAATTATTAGTCTATTACTATTTATTGCATATTGCTGATGCTGGTCTTGCAAATAAACATTAGTTTGCAAAGATATGTAACAATTACATGGTCATGCATTATTACTCAACTTTATTTACATATTACAGGATACACAACTTGTAACGTGTTAGTACATGTATACACGATGTACCATCATGACCATAAGAAGACTCGTGATATACATTTATTTTGTACAATCAGTGCTGAAATGAAAGTTTACCACAAGATATGATGTCAACATTTATTAGTGAGTAACTTTGTCATGTTGAGCGCGTGTGGTTGTATACATTTCCTTGATATGAATATATAATGCATCACAAGTCACAAACTTTGTTTGTTTTTTCAGTGATCTGATTGAGGGCACATGCCCTTCCCCCCCCCCCCCCATTTTTATGCCACTTTTGTCCCATTTTCAAAATATTTTTATTTTTTTTCTAAATGCAATTCAATCCGGGACACACTCCTCCCCCTTCTTCAAACATTACCAACAATTTCCCTAAAAGTAGAACATCAGGGAAAAACACAAACAGTAACAAGAAGGTAGGTCTGCAATTATTTTATAAATATACTTTTGTATCAGTTGAATTGTTCACTGAAATCTAGATAAAGTTAATCCTACAGTGGCTATACACTTGACCGTTACAGTAACCAAAATGATGGCTGTGATATTCCTTTAAAAAAAGTTAATTCATAAATAATTTAAAATCTACAACATTTTGTAGTTTAAAATTCAAAAAGATGGATGATTCATTATTGCATTTCAAGAACTAAATAAACCAGGAAAAGATAAATAGTACCCCTCTTCAATCAGTTCATACACTCTCGCGACCATCTCACATATTTCCCATTGACTAATGGACACTTTCCTCCCATATCGCTGGTTCAGGCAGTGGACATGCTCCAGGATTTCCCGTCGGCGGTTTTTTGCGATACGATGATAGGTAGCAAGTTTGATATCATTGGAAAGCAGACATTTCAGTCAGTCAGAATATGTATGAAAACTGCTGAAAACTTAAGTCTAGGGTTATGAAAACAACCTTCAAAGTTGTTGTTTTTTAACACCCAACTCAGAAAAGCTCGAAAAAATCCTGTTAAATTTGATATACATACTCAAAATTATTCGGATTTTTTTCATAAATTCGTAGCAGTAGTGTTCACCGATCGATCCACGCAAGTGAGCTCACGAACAGATACCGAAATTTCGTATATCACGATACCGGTACTTTCTAATATGATGCTTACCTCAGTTTGCAGTGACGCGATTCAAAATGGTGGCCTCCATGACTCGTTCGGACTGTTTTCACGGTGCATTTCAAGTGCAAAATCCGTAAACAATTTATTGTTCAGTGCTATCGCAGCATATATTTTAACCATTTACAAACATCAGATCGTAAATATACAATGTATGAAGTTTCGAGTGAGATTGAAGGTAAATTGATAGCAAAAATCAACGAAATTTGTAACCTTGTTTAACACTTAAACAGATATTCATACATGGGAAAATGCGCGGCCGATTTGGCATCGCTACCAGTAAATCTATTTTAGATCTAAGCCTAACTACCCAACACTAACAGTGTTAGGCCCTAATATTAGAACTCTATAGAGTCTAGTGTTTTTACGAGTAGTAGATCTAGTCTAGACACGGTCTAGGCCAAGACCATGTAACGTCCACTAACGATAGCGTTAGTAGAATGCCTTCTCGAACCCTACTGTAGTACATAGTAGGCAAGATGTCTAATCTATTGACTAATGTTCAATCATGTATTAGGGTGTCTGGAGCATTTTTGTAACTTTTGAAATTCTCTGAAAATTAAATTATGAACTATTTTATATGAAAGAGAATTACATCATTAAGACATATTTCAAATTTCATGGTGAAATGATGTTTCTATCTCGAGAAATTTAACTTTCAAATCACAGCAATATTACCCCCTTTTTTGACGAGCACGCATGAAAATGTGTCCAAATCATTACGCCAAAAAGTTGCATTCGCGTGTGGATCTCCAGAGATCGGATAATGAGCGTACAGCAGTCAGAAAATACGCGTAACAAGCGCAGAAGCCATTCCCCCAGTGTCGTCACACCGCATGTGCTGTGTGTGTGTGTAGTGTGTGTACGTGCTCGCTCGGTACCCCTTACATACCACACGGCAGTTGTTTGCATTGCAGACCCACGCAACCCCATAGAATCATCGCAAGCTAGCGAGCACGAAAGCGTGCGTGCTGAAACTTGTCAGTTCTGCCAGCATACGAGCGAGGATGATATGCGCTAGCCGACCATGTGCGCCCATGCCTTTACCAGCGCAGTGGTGACAGTCTGCGTCTTCTTAATGTCCCTCAACTAATTTAACCATAGATACAACCCTACTCTAACCCTAACCCTAAACCTGACCTAACCTTGCTTGCTAATGCACGGATGCATGCATATTTTACAATTTTGTCAGGATAATTTCTCTAGTAAATTTAGAGTTGTTCTGGTCAGATTCAACTGAGGTCACACCTGCCAAGACACTTCCTAGAGCTAAATTACCCATACAAGGCCATTGTTGTGGGTACTGTCACTTGTGACTGCCACTTTTGACTATGGACATGTTTTTAGAAAGCGTGTTAAGGGCAATATTTGGGCTAATCTAGAATCTGAATTCTATTGGTCAGTATCCATATCCTATCTTTATTCTTGTTAAAAGTCAGTCAAAATGTGATGTTTGTGTGGGAAATGCTACCATTGATGTATAAAGATGCTAGTTCTGGTTCATCCATCCTCCATTCACCATCCAAATTAAGGCACAAGATTAAACTAGTGCTACATCTGGATTGGAAGAGCTGACGAAACGTCCAGGATTGGACAAGAAGCCGTTCTCACAATTCAACAGTAGTCCAGATGCAGTGATTCAATTCTGTGCCTTAAACGCTAACATTCTTCAGATATTGGATATTTTGTTCTGTATTTACTATTTTAACATTCTCTGGTCATACTTGTATTTTTACATGCCCCAGAATGGCCGATCAGCAGCAACCAGTGCAGGATAAAACTGACTCGGACACGCAAGAAACGATCGATAAAGTGGAAAATGATGGTGAAGACAGTGAGAAAGATAATGGACTCGACCACAAACAAAAGGAAGCAACACAGGAAAATTACATGCAGGGGTCCTCAGAAGGCGAGACTAAGTCAGCACAGCCAGAACCAGGTGGAGGCTCCGATGTGGAGATGCTAGAAGGAGATGATGATGCGGACTCGAGTGACGACGATGACATCTACCACATGCTGATCGCTCAGGATTCCGACTCTGAAGACGATGAGGCAGAGGATGTAACGGAAATGGCTGAGAGTGTTGATGCGCCCCAACAGGCCCCACAGGCACAAGATAACAGCGAAAGCACCACTGCTGATGCTGCTGCTAATGCCAATAAGGGGTCAAAGGCCAGGGAGGACAGGGGTGATGAGTTTGAAGTGAAGGTGACTCAGTTTGTAGAAGAGCACTCCACGGGGCTGGAAATCACTCACGAACCAGTCACTGAGCCCTCACTTGGTGAAGAGAAAATTTCGTGTGCGGAGGGCAGAGATGCAGTTGGAAAAGCAGGAGACAAAAGCGATGTTACCGAGGAGGATGGCTGTAACACCACTGAGGGCGCTTTGTCACGAGATGCCCTCACATCTGGGACAGACCACAAGGAAGCAATATCGGGCAGTACTGGCCAGGCAATGCCTCCAACCTCAGAGGAGAGAGAGACCCTGGCATCACCGTCTGTTACAGAGTCGAGCGACTCCAGCACAAAGCTTTCACCCTCCCTGCCCTCCTCCGGCGGTCAGAAACTCGGAGGGCTTCCGTCCTCGCCCAGCTCGAGCGACCTGAAGCCGTCGACACCCAGCACCCTCTCCAGCCGAAGCAGTACAGCGGAGAGCAACGACGAGAGCAGCGGAAGGACAGACAAGGAGCCTGGGTCCAGCATCATCATTCGCTTCATGAGGACCTCCACCCGCGAGAGGCGGGAGAGTCGAGAGCAACGGGAGAGGCAGGAAAAACTACTGAAGAGCGAGCAGAGCCGTCAGCAGAGCAGAAATAAGGCAAGAGAATTGTTTTGTTGTAGTACCTTTAGTTTCAAAATAGTGATGATTGTCCTTGGCAACCAGCAGTTAGTGCCAGGCTAGGAATATTCAGTTTTGAACTTCTCAAGTGGCGGAGTTTGGTTGCCCAACCTTGTAGCTTCTGTAAAAGTGAGTATTTCACATGTGGCGTTATTAGATAATGTTCATAATTCTTAATTCATTGACTGTCAGCGTGCTAACTATTGATAGAAATCAAACACAAGCTAACGATCTACAGTAAATAAACTATTTGCGCATTTCCATGTTAAGACTGACATCACATGGTGTAACATGTGTATTTTTTTTTCTATTTGTCATTTTAATATTTATGAAGTAGATCCCATTCAATTGGAGTAGAGTGATTCAGTGTAAGATAAACCGTGCCCTCTGTTGACAACTCGAGCACAAAGAGTATACATTTCCTCTTGACTTCAATTTGTTTATTTGCTCTACAGTCCCAACAAGATATAGCTCAGAAGCGTCGAGGGAGCCAGCGCACGCCACACACCGAAGAGAAGGTGACACCGCCCAAAACTCGGGGCAAGATGGTCCGAGCTGGCTTCGAGTTTGTACCGGGGTTCAAGCTAGAGGCCATGGACTATCTTAACAAATGGTAAACCATCCCGTGTTAGAAACGCCATTGACACTGCTATGATTTTGAGTCGATATTGCAGTCCCATTGCTTTCTTTATATTTTCATATGCATCCTTCAATATGCAGCAGATTGTGTGAAAATTGGAGTGAGTATTTACTTTTTTTCATTTTCATTTCATTTTACTGTTTCTGCATGGTACAAGTAATCAACTGTAATCACTTTAGAAAATATATACATGGTTCATCATTATTCATGGCTGAATTTGCACATGAAAGGTAAGCAAATCATTGTGATAGAGAACTGAGATTCATTATATATCTCTGTTCTCTGTACCGGGAAAGGAAAAAATAATCAAAGCACCATACGGGAGGATCCCCAGTAAGCCGAGCTTAATATTGGGGCCTCATTAAATGCACAAAGAAAGAAATAAACCGTTTTAACACACTATTGACTTACTTAAACTACAACAAAAACTATTTCACACAACAAAACATACATGGTCATGTACACAGGTGATTCTGCATTTATAGGCTGAGAAATAAATGTTTTGTCTCATATTGGCAACTACAATGTACCGTATGTATTTTGATTGTTTTAACTCTGAATTGCTCTTAGAATCGTATGCTCTTTAATATTGCATTTGGTTTCTGATTATCTCACAAAAAGTTAAAATCCGAATCCCCATCTCAAACAAAACCATACCATTCCTTTAATAATGGACACCTGTGCTGCTTCCTTGCATGTCTGTGTCCAGGTATCTGGCCAAGATAGTCCAGGTAAACGAGGAGACCAGCCAGATCCTGATCCACTTTGAGGGCTGGAATTCGAGATACGACGAGTGGGTCCACTACAGCACCCCCAAGATTCGCTCCGTGGTCCGGACGTCCCACAGAAAGGATGGCTTCAAAGAGGAGCCAGCAGGGGTAAGGCCTTATCCATCCAATTTTTAAAAAGTGGGGGGGGGGGGGGGGGGGGGGGGTGGGAGAGGAGCTAGCTGGGATAGGACCTAATCCATCCAATAAAAAGAGAAAAAAAGATGATTCATATCAGAGATTTACTGTATAAGCTGTTATTTTCGCGAGGGTTTAATTTTCTCGAATTTTGCGAATCACTGTTGGACCGCAAATTTAACAGCACGCGAAAATGTCGCCCATGCGCTGGTATAATGGTGCACTTACGACAGCTTCATGTCATTTCGTGAAAACAACATCTTGCAAAAATGTCCATGACCTCCTCATTCGCGAAAATAACAGCATATGCAGTACAACAATTCTCGTGATTGTTTTCATGCCTCCGCCAACGAAGTGGCCGGAGGCATTATGTTTTCGGGTCGTCCGTCTGTCCGTACGTACGTACGTCTGTCCTGTTTTGTTTTTGTCGATATCTCAAGAATCGTGTGGTGGTTTTACATCAAACTTGGTATGAGGGTATATCCTGGGGGGATAATACTTTGTTTGGATTTTAGGGTCACGGGGTCAAAGTTCAAAGGTCACAGGTTATTTTTGAAAAAAAGGTTGAAAATTCATGTTTTTCTCCATATCTCGCAAATGGTTCAAGGTATCTTCATGGAACTTAGTGTATATGCTTGTTCCAATGGGCAGTGATAATCTAGGAAAGTTGGGGGTCATGGTTCAAAGGTCAAGGTCAACTCCTCAAAATATCACTACTTTCCTTATATTTATGCAATGCCTGAAGGTTTTTTTTTTTTTCAACTTGATGTATGCATGTAATACCCGATATTTATTCTGTGGGAAGTTTCTTGCCAAAAGGTCAAAAGGTCAAAGGTCAAGTGAAAGTGTTGAATTGCACTTTTTCCTCCATATCTCAAAAGTAACTTGAGGTATCATCATGAAGCTTACATATTTATGCATGTTTAACCTAACAGTGATTCTCTTTGGAACTGTTAGGTCAAAGGTCAAAGGCCAGGTTTAGATAATGCTATTTTCCCATTTGATACTGAAATTATACTTTTTCTCAATACCTTGAAAATTACTCAATGCATAAACTTATAAAAGGGTCAAAAGTCAAGTAAAAATCATCAGTTCCCCAAATACCTGCACTCTTGACATTTTAATCATTCATCCAATTGAACCTAGTTCTAGGAAAGTGAACATTCAGCACATTTGTGACAAACCTGCTATTTTGATATTTTGCCAATTGTGTGAAACTGTCATCACACATTGTCAAGACATTGTACTATAGACCTATTAGGAGAACCATGCATTATGGCTGAGGCATATCAGTCGCCGTAGCGATATATCTAGTTTTCTCAATGTATTTTCACTTTAGTTCCAAAGTGTTACACTAGCAGTACCAGCAGTAATCCTTCACATTGCTTGACCTTGCTTCTTGTAGACCCCCCTATAAACTAATTCGCATTGTGAATACATTATTCCTTTTTGTCACCCACCTCCTGTATGTGAATGAATACATACCTTGGAAATTTGCAACAGTTTAGACACCATGCTGTGATTTCCTATCAGTGCAGTGTGTGACTTTACTGGTAGTTACTGAACACACTTTAGGGGATAGTCCTGTGCTCGATGGTGCAGAATCTACACTACATGTGATGTACATTTAAAATCCATTGATGACTAATCCTGAGCATATTTGGGCAGGTATCTATGGGAAGTGCATGTTATGATAAAGTCTGCTCGTCCTCAATGGGTTAAGAACGATGACTCTGGCTTGACCAAGACTATTGCATCGGCTCCACACCTGTGTAGTAGCTGTTATGGTGGTTTGAAAACTGAGATGTACAACAATATTGGCACAAAACGTCTTTGTTGCTGTAATAATAATTTTTATAGCAACAGATTGACAAATTGCCCTACATTGACATAAATAAGCATTGAAATGATCAGTGTTTATACAATAGTAGTAGCCATGATAAAAGAAATCATGGGCAAACATACTTGAGCAGGATGCGAACCGACGACCTCCTGATTACCGGACAGGTGTTTTGTCCACCAGACCACCAAGCTTCCGCCCGACCGCCAGTGCTGGCTCTAATCCCTATAGCATGCAGTGGGTACAGGATAATTATTCCACTTGCTTGGTAGTCTAGTGGATAAGACGCCTGTCCAGTGATCAGGAGTTCGTAGGTTCAAATCCTGCTTGAGTATGTATGCCCATGATTTCTTTTGTCATGGCTGCTAATAATGTAGCGTGGCACATTGTCCTCACAGATTATCTCAAAGATATGTGTGCTTTTGCATCACAACTCAAGATATGTATTGTTCTTGATCCCTATTCCTGCTATACATCAGAGGGAAGCTGTGTCACCGGCTTGCGCAGAAAGTAGCGATGCAGAGATTCCTTTGATATTAGGTTCTAGAATCCATGTCATCTGTCCCTTTGTGTCAAAGGAAATTGAGGATCTGCACAAAACTCTGTATACCCCTTCATCAGCAAAGTAGTAATTTGCCACAAATACCTTAATCCTTAAACATCATCATCCAGAAAAGATGGACAATAAACAAATCAACAGCAAACGAAATTTGGAATATTTTCTTAAAAATCATAGTACAAAATCATATACAAAATCACAATAAACAAAACAATAAACAAAATTTGAAACATTTTCTTTAAAAATTGTTGAATACAGAATTACAAGTCTGGAGACGAGGTGCTGGCGAGATGGTCTGACTGCCGCTACTATCCGGGCAAGATCGTGGGCATCAACCAGAACGGGTCGTACCGCATCATCTTCTACGACGGTATCGAGAAGAACGTCCAGGGGATGAACGTCAGAGAGATGCCGGAGCAGCTAAAGCAGCAGGTGAGAAGGATGATCCACAGCTTGACATTCTAGCACGGGTGTTTGAAGTCTTATGCATGCAGCACACAGTCCCTTGTGGCCAGGGATCTGGCTTTAGGGCATATTAAAGATGCTCTCTGATTCTATTGTAGCCTTGTTTTTTGAACATTTGATCAAACACACCGAATTGTTAGCCAAGAGTATCAGTCTTCAGCAAGATTTTCAGTAAGTTTGTGGAAACATTTTATTTACATGCAAGCTACTACATAGATTTCTGTTATATGTCATCAGTTTATGACATGGTGTGCAGAATGCCTCCCAGTTTATGGGATGTTATGCAAAATTTCAGCATGTCGCCTCAACCTCCTATAATCCCTGGGAGACCGTCTTTGGTATGCTTTGTTTCAGAATACACTGTACTCAGAAACTGACATCAACGAGTTTGCCAGATTGAAGTTGTATGTGGTGTCAACATTTCTGTGAAATGATAGTGCGGAAGGGTGTGTGTGTGAGGGTGGGGGGGGGGGGGGGAGGAGGGCAAGGGAAGAGACCATAATTACCCTCTTCATCGATGGAGGAGGCGTTAGTCAAACTTGTGTTTTATCGTTTGACCCCCCTCTGAAGGATTTCTTCAGCAACCTGCAAGCGCAGATTGAGCGAGCCCAACAGAATGCAGCCAGGCGGAGCCAGAACCGGCAGCGGTTGGCTGAGAGAAATGCAGCTCAAAAACAGGGTGAGTGATTGGCATTCCCTGGGTAGGGGTGGTGAAGGAAAGTAGGGAATCAAGTGAATAACAAATGCCAGAGTTTTCGAACTCGGTGCAAACAAAGTGCTCCATTTGCGCTGTTGTTCATGCACATGGAAGTGGATGGCTTCTGTGGAGAGTGGCCAAACCTTCTTATGCAGGAGTCTATGAATTGATTAGTGTTGGAATTGTAAAACTTCTTACTAGCTTTATGATCTTTCTGTACGGAGGAATTGTGCAGTATCAAGGATTTGAAATTTTAGGCAGATTTCTGTGTGTATGTTTCAATTTCTGGGAATTCTCCGGAGAGGAAAAAAACAAGGAATAGCTACTGACTCCTATCCGCACATTCCTATAGTTTTTGTGACACACTGTTTTCCTATGTTTGCATGTAGGAGTGTTGATTTATGTCTTTCAGTAGTGCAGTATGTCTTGAGAGGTCCTTCCTCATAACCTTTTTCTTTGACCTCTGACACTTGACCTTTGACTGGACTCTCAACAGCTGCTGGTAGTGCCAACACCAGTCCACCAGAAGACCGAAAACGCCGTCTCTCATCGACATCCTCATCCCCAGCCCCAGGGGATAGGCCAAAGCGAGCCAGGGGGAGCACAGAGGAGGTCAAACCTGGTCACGAAGGGGTCAAGAGGTCACGTGGCAGCAGCACCGGCAGCCGCGACGACGTCAAGAAGTCGCAGGGGCAGGAGGAGAGCAAGCAGCCGGTGACGAGCGCAGAAGTGGTCTCGCAGTGGCAAGACGGTGCCGGCAAGGAGAAGAAGCCCCACGTGAGTCTTCGTGGGGGGGTTGCCAAGCCGACGGAGGTCAGGCGGGGTCACTTTCTCATGGGAGGCGGAGGAGGAATAAAGAAGAAGGAGGAAAGGACCAGTGTGCGGGTGAGCTGCTCCTCCAGCTAGCTCTTCTTTGGTCAATTTCCCCTCCCCCATCCCCAAACACACAAACAGACAACAAAAATACAGATCAAAGCAAACAAAAATGAGAAAGCCCCCCCCCCCCCCCCCCAAAAAAAAAAAAAAAAAAAAAAAGAAAAAAAAAAAGAAAAAAAAAAAAAAAAAAAAAATGAGAAAGCCAAAAAATGACTAACAACTTGCAGCAAATATCACAAAAAGATAACTTTGATGCAGCTAACCCATGAGCCCGAGTTGGTTTTGTAATGTACAGAATTATTGGTGTGTTTCTGATTTTAAATGTCTTTAAATTTGATTTCCAGCATGAATTGCTTTGCTGGCTTGAGTGAACCCCATGTCGAACTTAGAATTGGTCTGAATGAACAGTAATGTCGCAAGAAATTAAACAAAAAAAAAACCCTCAAAATTTGCTGTTTGCAAGGGAAAATAATGTATGTCTACTGATTGAAACCACTACTCTTATAACATAAAACCATTTATGTATTTGATGCCAATTTGCTCTTGTAATGACACATGTCTGAAATTATAGGGCAAAGTATTCTGCATACCATGTATCTCCATTTTAAGACCCCCCCCCCAAAAAAAAAAAAAAAAAAAAAAAAAAAAAAAAAAAAAAAAAAAAACGTCGCACATAAGCCAGCTTATCGCTGAAATTGTAGCTCAGTGCTTGAACTTGGATTGTAAATGGACATTTATTGACCAAAATGAGATCCACTCGGGACAAGGGGACAGTGCCGATGACAACTTAACTGAACCCAGGTTTAGATACAGAATACATAGAAGATGGTGAATTCTAGAACATAATGATATGCTACTGAAGCAACTTCTTCAAACTTGTAGTCTTTATAACATTTTCTATCCTCTTGAAATAAAGGTTTAGTGAATAGCAATGCTGTGTGTGATGTTGGTAGACATGCAATATGCCAAACTTCACAGGGAAGTCTTTAGTCACATGTGTGCTGAGCAGATGGTCAGTACTTAAATTTTGGTAAATCCCGATGTCATGACATGGACCAATTTTGCCCCTACCCTCCCTCCCCCCTCCTTCCCTCACGGCAGATTGGGGTGAGCAAACCAACGCCTCCAGCACCCACTGCACCACCTATTCAGCCAAAGGAAACCAGATCAGCTACAGCAGCAGCTGCTGCCACAACAAAACCAGGTATATATAGCAGAGAGTATGTTTTTCTTTCTTTCTTTTTTTTTTGAATATTTTCCCCATCTTCTTTTTCTCTCTACTTGATTATTATGCAGCAAAAATTTACGGATGCCAGCAGCCATGCACTGAATGGTCTTTGTTAGCGTTATTTTATTTTTTATTTTTTTATTTGTGTACAGTAAGCACAGCACTCTGTATGGGCATCCATGATGCAGAACACATTCATTCATTTGTGTACATGTGTGTATTATATCTCTGTACTTTGTTATTGCATGTACTCGATATTGTTGCATTACATTCCTTCCTATATAAGAGTGCATCTTGCAAATTTTGAAGCTTTGTAAATGACAGGTGCTGAAGTCAAAGTAAGAAAAAAAAAAGAACAGTAAAAAGAACAAATATTGTTTGTAGGAGCAATTGTCTAGATTCTGTTGTGCTTTATGTAGCTTTACAAAACATGAATGACATAAGTATTGGCTGTGACTGGTAGGCTAAAAATTTTTACAGAAGGCTTTTGCACTTGCTTTCCTGTACTGATAATTCTAGATTTTACGAGACCACACATTCACTGACATTATTTATTTCCCCTTCAAACAAATATTTCCTGTATTCAATATGACTACAGAAGTATTGAAAGTAGTGTTTCTTTATCTTTAATTGTTTAAAAAATTGTGTACATATGTTGCCCTGAAATATTGATGTTTAATTATTAGCGACTGAATGGGTAACTAACAGGGATTATGATGAGATATTTTTGCTGTATGTAATTCATTCGGGGAAAGCACTACTGTGGCTGAATGGTATGGAAAAGGGATATCGTACACAGATTTCAATCATTTTCACTCTGAAACAAACGAAAGAAAAATAGTTAAAGACATTTGCAATGTTAACTTGGTTTGAGTGGCAACCCAGGCAAACAGCTAAAGAGAGAAATTAGCATGAGCTTTATCATTTTCATTTTTGTTGTAATTATATAAAGACAGGGTTTGTGCTGAATTATGAGTGCACTACTTCCATTGGAAACCTCACATCTAATGGAATTCAGAAAGGACAAGGATGTACTGTCTTCAAAAATTGTTCTTTTATCATGTGCTTTTACATTCCTTTTGCTTTTCTTATTTTTGGGTATGTTCAGTCAAGAGCACTTTTGGATATATATGTGAATTCATCATTCATGGAACATTTGTTTTCACACATCATTTGGTATTCCTTGACACCAAAATTGTACCATATTCCCACAGTATTTGAATTGGCATCAGATTCATCCCCCGATACAAACAAACATCCTATGTCTACATACACTCCTCTCTCTGTATCCCTAGCGCCCACGGTACCAGAGAGAACGGACATTACCCCTCCAGCTGCCAAAGAGGGCAGTGTTGACACATCAGACCCAAGTACGTTTCCCTACAAGGAACAGCGCCCCTCCCTCCTGCCCTCGTGTGATGGTTTTTGTTTTTGTTTTTATTCTGGTTCAGTTTCCAATTTGCGAATCAGATTGTATGAACCTTTTTCAGTTCACAAACTCATAATGCATCACTGGTCATACCCCATTGTTATTGTTTGTTGGTTTTTTTTGTGCGTAGTTTGCTAGTGTCCGGAAGGTTTTACATTTTAGTCGACACTTCAGTTTGCTTCATTTTATTTGTTTGTTTATTTGCACCTTTGATCCATATCACATCACATCCAAATTGTAACATTTTGTTTTACTAAGACCACAGAATTATTTACAAGCATTTCTCTTTGTGTGTATCCCAGAAGGATGGAGTCAGATCATTGGCCAGCCACCCTTCTCATATCTATGAACAGTTTCTCACTCCGTTTCAAATTTCCGTATACTACTTTTCGCCATTCCATACCATCCTGTATATCTGGGCACTTGCGTTGTGTCATAATTAGATGCGCTTCCATCATCACTGGCTTTCTATGTATAAAAAAAAGTCACATCATCAAAGGTTTTATAAACCACAAATACTTGTTGCAGGAGAGTAGGCTGTGTTACTCAATAGGTGTTATACCCAGATAAAAACACTCAATGGACACATAAAGGCAAACCTGTCCTTGTGGCCACCTGTCTATAACAGTCAACTGTCTTCCACCCCTCCCCCACCTTTTATTTGACTGTGTTGGGGGGGGGGGGGGGGGGGGGGGGTCCTGAAGTGTAAGACGTCACTTTACCTCACTCAAGCATGTTTGCCCCTTGGATTTGTTTCTTCAGTTCATATCCTAATATGACATTTTTAGATGTTTTATCTAACTTGATTCCCAGTTTCTGATAACACTGTTTTACAAGTACAGTATATCTTGAGTCACTTAATTTTGCATTGGCAAAGGGTGGGGTGTGATAGAAAATGTCACCGGTGTCTGTAAATGCAAATCACACATCTAGTAGAAGTCGGCTGCATGCATCATATGGCACTAAAATCAGAGGGAGTAGCAAAGCAGTCGTGGAATCATCAATTTTTCTCTCACAAGTTTCTGCTAACCATTAAGCACTACTAATGACTGCAACTAATAGCTTTGATGTCAGCCCATGGATTGGATGTTCTATGTCCATATGTTGTTTTCTGCTGATGGTAAACTTTGTTACCATATAAGAAGCAGGAGACGCATTGTCCCCTCGCCATGACTTGATTGAAGACTAATCTGTCGTAATAATCGACTGCCCAATCTTAAAGTTGGAATGATAAACCGATTTGTACAGCATCCAATCTAAGTTTTGATTAAATGGAAACCCTAGACATCATATCAAGTATGTGGGACTAGGTATAATTCTATAGACAGAGTTGCAGTGTACTCTGTGAAATTGTACATGGCTGTGATGCCAATAGATAATTGACAATTTGTGACAGATGTATTCCACTGATACTTATGAACATGAAATTCCCTCTCTCCATTTGTAAGTGTCTATCAAGAGGTTTGAATGTGTTTGTGTGTGTGTGTATGGGTTTGTTTGTTTTTTTGTGAGGGTTGTTCTTTTTGGGGATAGGGATGGGGTATGGGAGGAGAATGGGATGGGGTTGTGAGATTGTTGTTTTCTTTCAGTGTTTATGTGGTCTTTATTTGCGTACTTCACTAACCACATCATACCCACATTAGTTCCCTTTGAAGCTAGTTGTCATACAAGTTAGGACAAGATGGTGAGGAGCAACTGATGAGCTGTGCCATTGCTCCATCCAGAAGTTGCATGCCATGTTTGGAAGTGCTAGACCTAAATAGTCGTTGTTGGGTTGATGTTTGTCTCTCTAGAGCCTGTTCTTGTGTCAATATAGTGAAGTCATGGATGTGAAGAAAAACAAGAAAACTAAACACAAAACTAGAAATTTGTTGTTAACCATTTTCTAAGTGTGTTTTATAGGAGTGTTGACTCTTTTGGATCTACCCTGCACTTTTGTAGTTCTTCAAGAGTATTCCTCTGTGTATTGTTCAGTGCACTAAGTTGTTGTCCTGTGATAGTGTTACATAAATAGATTGTAATTTCATTTGCTCTAGAATAATTGAAGTAATTTTGGACATGCAGTTTAGTGCCGTATAGATGTGGACGATTTCTGCTGTTTTCATTCCACATTTTTCTTTAATTTCGAGTATATACCAATGCACCAGCTACATTCACAATAGAGGATCACCCCCCTTCAAAAAAAAAAAAAAAGTAATTAGACAGACAGAAATAGAAAATGTATTGAAATTCAGTGATCACATTTCTACCCCACCATTTTAACCTGTACGCATACATTGTACTATTGACTGTGAAATGTATTCAGGCCGGATTGTGTTCATAGTACAGATTATGGAATGATGTGGTGTTCAACTCCTTGCAAGAAAGGGTTTAGGAATTGTGCGTTTCCTGCGCTTCATCTATTATTGACATCAGGCGGTTAAAATTTGGTTTCCATTTGGTGCCCTTTCAGGTAAGACGACCACACCTACGGCATCTACAGCTCCACAGGCCCCTCCCCAGCAGCCAAAAGCAAGACCAGGTTAGTTGATCTCTGAACTTGGGACATCAGGAGTGTACAAGTCGAGATAGAACAATGATTATTAATATTACCTCCACCAAAGAGGTTATGCTTTTGCTGGCATTTGGTTGGGGTTTTGTGTGTGTGTGTGTGTGTGCAAAATAACTCAAAAGGTTGTGAATGGATTAGGATAAAACTTGCACGAAAAGTGGATAATGACACAAGGAACAGATGATTAATTTTTGTTAGTGAGCCAGGAATTTTTATGAATTTTTGAAGGATTTTTTTTTTTTCTTTTGGCAGGTAGGTTCAATGAACGTTGGCGTTCAAGCTGCGCGTATTTGAGGTTTGCATGAGCGCACTTTAGTGTGTGCTCTGCTTGGGCACGGTGCTGCGCAGCTGGAAGTTAATGACATAAACAAAAAGCTTCTATATGAGGAATTTAGGCGTTTTTTTGCATGCATATACGTATGAGTGAAAATCACTGATCTCTATGGAAAAATAAGATCAGTGTTGGAAATGAGCTGCTTGGCGGAGGTCTGCGCTTTCAGAGTGCTTTTCTAGTTGTTATATCATCATAAATATTTTCATTATTGTCATCACCACCACCACCGTCATCATCATCAGTGATCATACTACTACCCCACCATCTTAACATGTACACATACACTTGTGCATTTAATATTGATTGTGAATTGTATTCAGGCGTGAATGTATTCATAGTACAGATTATGGAATGATGTGATGTTCAACCCTATGCAAGAAAGCATTTTAACATTGTTTGTTTCCTACACTGCTTTTCTGAATGACATCATTGGTTAAATTTTGGTCTCCATTTGATACCGTTTCAGGCAAGACGGCCACACCTACAGCATCTACAGCTCCACAGGCCCCTCCCCAGCAGTCAAAAGCAAGACCAGGTTAGTCGACCTCTGAACTTAGGATCTTGGGAGTTTACAAGTAGAGATAGAACAGTGATTATTATTACTGTAAAAGTGGATATTTTGCGCGACTAATGTTCTGCGCTTGGCCACGTAAGAAGAGTTACGCGTGTTTTTAATTTCGCAGAATCAAGACATCAACAACTGGAACATATGGCACGCAAAAATATTCGTGTGCTTTTATTTTCGTGCTAGCTTGCGGTTACGCGAAATGCGCGAAAATTTCCACTTTTATAGTATTATTATTATCGTTATATCATCATCAACAAAACAGTCATTGAATCATCAGTTTTCTCTCACAAGTTTCTGCTAAACACCGAACACCACTAATGAACTTCAACTAACAGCTTTGGTGTTAGTCCAGGGATTGGTTTGTATGTGTGTGCATTTCTGCTGGTAGATGTTCTATGTCCATACATTGTTTCGTGCTGATGGTAAAATTTGTTACCATAGTAGAAGCAGGAGATGCATTTCCCCCTCGCCATGACTTGATTGAAGACTAATCTGCTAGAAACAGTCAACTGCCCAATCTTACTTCAAGTTCAGTTGTCATACCGATTTGTTCATCATCCAATCTGAGATATGATAATGGAAACCCAAAACATCACATCAGGTATGTGGGACTGAGTATAGTTATGCTTTTCTGAGTGACATTAAGTAGTTAAATTTTGATCTCCGTTTGGTGCTGTTTCAGGTAAGACGGCCACACCCACAGCATCTACAGCTCCACAGGCCCCTACCCAGCAGCCAAGAGCAAGACCAGGTTAGTTGACCTCTAAACTTTAGGACCTTGGGAGTGTACAAGTCGAGATTGAAAATTATCATCATTGTTGTTATCATCATCAGTCGTGTCATCATCGTCGGTATCATCAATATCATCATCATCATTATCACCATCATCATGATAATGATTGTGATTATCATTAGCAGCATTAAAAGAATCGCATAATCCAATGTGGCTGCACCATACCAGATATTTGCAGGCATGACAGATTCTCTAAAAGAGAAAAATAAAACTGAGGAACAAATGTAAACGCAGTATCAATTTTTGAGATTGTAGTGTATCTTGTATGTTCCAAAAGACAACTCGATGAATGCTGTTAAAATAAGGTGGGCATTGCCATTCAACATAGGAGTTAATGCTTCAATTGATTTTAACTTCAAGATGTCAATTAATCTTTAGCTGCATTCACACACAGTAATTAACCCATATCGAGCCAACACACTTGTCTTAACAAACACTGCAGTGGCCCAGCACCGTTTGCGCACACATGCCGACAGGCAGACAACTCTTTAAACAATCGCTCTTCATTAGCAAGCAATGAACAAAACATAGTCAAGTTATATGTCATTTGAAAGAAGATAAAATTCCCTTTAAAATGGTATATGACATGTTGCCATTCGATTCACAGTGCAGTCATAGTACTCAGCAGAAATGAAGTACAGTCATCCAAAAATTACGAAATCAATTCGTTTGTTTGCTTTCATTCATGGATTAAAAATAGCAAATGTCGTAATTTTACACATCCAGTACCGAAAATGAAATGATCAGAGTGTCAGCTTTCTGGACATATAGATATCATGGCCATTGATACAATGATTATAGATTTATGTTTATATTTATGACGATGAAGCCATTGCGAGTGCACGGGAAATCGATAGTATAATGTGTGCATCCTATAGTTTTTTGAAGCGAAACTCGTAACAATAGGTACATTTCTACAGCTTGTCAGTTTCGACTGAATTATACAATTGTTGTACATACATGTGGATGTACATGTGGGACTATTATCACAGTCGAATCACCGCCCGACAAGTGTCCAAACCTCCTTAAAAACTGCGGCAGAAAATCCAAAATCGAGCATTCCGTACAGCAGTAGATAGCACCCGCAGATGCTTCGTGGTTATTCGCGTTATTCCATGTAAGCACACATTTTTCTCGATGATTTTTACGATATTGTTGGGCTTTGACTGACAAATCTTCCTTGAATTATCGCAGACAGTGTAGCAAAGCATTCTGGGATATGTTGTCAAAGGTTAGAAGGTGAAAGAACTTTGGAATGACGTCGTTTATATGTCATTTCTTTTACTACGGGATATTCCGTATATGGCCCCTGCGGCGTTTGGAAGAACTACGGAATATCCCATAGATGGCCCAATATGGGTTAATGTTCTTTGAATCGTGATGCAAAACTCAACCATATGAGCCACAGCTCACACATACTGTGCAAGACAGATTATTATGATGCTTAAACAAACAAAACAAAAAAAATCACCAGTGATTGGAAAGTGACCACATACATTGGAATGTGGCAATCTCCTGTGGTGACTAGCATTGTGGGGTTGAAAAAAACTTGACTTCTTCTTTTTTTCTTTTTTCTTGCATAATATTCGCACAGATTGCTCAAGTCAAATTATTGCAATGTGTCAAAGAAAAAAAAAAGCAGGTGGTGCAGATCTTGATGATTAAAAAGATGTTTCATGTCTACACACATTTCTCCTATATAACATATTTTGCATCACAATGTGAAGCTCCAGTTTCAAAAAGCATTGATTCAGGTTGTTTTTTAAAAGCACTTATATATGAGCAAGTAAAGAAAAATCATAAAATAACTCACCCATCCTGGCACAGGTCATGTGATCATACCGGTGGTGGAGCGCATCTCCATGGATGAGAGACTGGAGGTTGCCAAGAACCTGGAGAAATTGAGAGCCATCGCAGCCAAGGAACCCTGTGAGTAGCACCAGCTAAGATCCCATGCAGGATTCAAATCAAATACAGTCAAACCTGTCTATAGCAGTCACCCAAGGGAAGCAAAAAGAATGGCCTTTGTAGACAGGTGGCCACTATAGACAGGTTCTGTGACGTTACATGTGTATCTCATACCAATGTTAACCTGTTGAGGAGACGGTTTGATTTTACTACAACACGCATTTCCCTTAGACACTTGCCCGAGTATACTCGAGACTCATCCTCAGCAGGTTACAGTAAACTATATGTGAAGGTTATGTACATGGCACCACGATTGATTGCGTCATTGCATACTTGCATGCATATGATGGAAAGCAAGGTTTCCACAAGTGCATTATTATGCCAGAATGCCAGGTGCATGTATAGTGGTGGTAATCATTGAACTGTACGCTATGCATGACCAGCACAACTGCAAAGCCAAAAAACAATGTGTTGAATTCTGGCAGGGCTACCGCTCATACAGTTTAAAATCTGCCGTGGCATACAAAATTGGTGGCCGCTAGCTGTATTATGATTTTGATTAGAATTATTGCAAAAAGGTATGAAAGGGCCCCTGAAATCCAAATGCATGTTGATTTTTGTTAATTTATGATACCCTCAACATCAATTTTGCGGTGAAACGAATATCTGGAAACATTCCATAATTATATTTTTAATGATTTTTATGCCTCCGCAACAAAGTGGCCGGAGGCATTATGTTTTCGGGTCATCCGTCCGTCGCGTTTTGTTTTTGTCGATATCTCAAGAACCGTGTGGTGGTTTTACATCAAACTTGGTATGAGGGTATATCCTTGGGGGATAATACTTTGTGTGGATTTTAGGGTCACAGGGTCAAAGGTCAAAGGTCACAGGTTATTTTTGTGAAAAAAAAATTGAAATTTCATGTTTTTCTCCATATCTCACAAATGGTTCAAGGTATCTTCATGGAACTTAGTATATATGCTTGTACCGATGGGCAGTGATTATCTAGGGAAATTGGGGGTCATGGGTCAAAGGTCAGGGGGTCAAAGGTCAAGGTCAACTCCTCAAAATATCACTACTTTCCTTATATTTATGCAATGAATGAAGGTTTTTTTATTGCGATCGCCCTTCGTCCGGCGTCCGTCGTGCGTCGTGCGTCGTGCGTCATCCGTCGTCCGTCGTCCGTCGTCCGTCGTGCGTCGTCCGTCGTGCGTCGTGCGTAAACTTTTTACATTTTCATCTTCTTCTTGAAAACCCCAAGACCGATTTTCATCAAACTTGGCAGGTAGCATCCCTAGGGGGTTAGGAACTCAATTTGTTAAAATGGGCACCATGACCCACCCAGGGGGCCCCCAGGGGGGCCCAAACCCCCCAAAATTAAGGAATCTTTAAAAATCTTCTTCTCTAGAACCAGAAGTGATAGAGCTAAGTTAATACTATGAGTTAGTTCATTGATGACTGTAGTTTCAAGTTTGTTCATGGCAGAATCAGGGATGCCCCCCTTGGGACCCAGGGGAGGGGGGTGGGGAGGGGTTCTAATGGGGCCTAAATTGTACATTTTCATCTTCTTCTTGAGAACCCCATGACCCATATTCACCAAACTTGGCAGGTAGCATCCCTAGGGGGTTAGGAACTCAATTTGTTAAAATGGGCACCATGCCCCACCCAGGGGGCCCCCAGGGGACCCCCAGGGGGCCCAAATCCCCCAAAATTAAGGAATCTTTAAAAATCTTCTTCTCTAGAACCAGAAGTGATGGAGCTAAGTTAATACTATGAGTTAGTACATTGAGGACTGCAGTTTCAAGTTTGTTCATGGCAGAATCAGGGGTGCCCCCCTTGGGACCCAGGGGAGGGAGGTGAGGAGGGGTCCTAATGGGGCCTAAATTGTACATTTTTATCTTCTTTTTTAGAACCCCATGACCCATTTTCACCAAACTTGGCAGGTAGCATCCCTAAGGGGTTAGGATCTCAATTTGTTAAAATGGGCACCATGTCCCACCCAGGGGGCCCCCAGGGGGGCCCAAACCCCCCAAATGAAGGAATCGTTAAAAATTTTCTCTAGAATCAGAAGTTATACAGCTAAGATAATACTATGAGTGAGTACATTAATGACTGTAGTTTCGAGTTTGTTCATAGGAGATCCAGGGGTGCCCCTCTTGGGGGCAGGAGTGGGGGGGGGGGGGGGGGGGGGTTGGTTAGGAAGGTCCAAATGGGGGCCTGAATCGTACATTGTCATCTTCTTCCTGAAAACCTCATGATAGATTTTCGTCAAACTTGGCAGGTAGCATCCTTAGGGGGTCAGGATCTCAATTTATCAAAATGGGCACCATGCCCCACCCAGAGGGCCCCAGGGGGCCCCCAATTCCCCAAATTAAGGAATCTTTAAAAATTTGGGCCCTTATTGTACATTTTCATCTTCTACTTCAGAATGCCTGGTCAAATTTTAGTAGAGCTGTGAATAATTTAGATTAGTGACTGCGTGAAAGGTGAACTTGCGATACTCAGGTGAGCGCTAGACCCGCGGGTCTCTTGTTTTTAACTGGATGTATACATGTATTACCCAATATATATTCTGTGGGAAGTTTCTTGCCAAAAGGTCAAAGGTCAAAAGGTCAAAGGTCAAGTGAAAGTGCTGAATTGCACTTTTTCCTCCATATCTCAAAAGTAACTCAAGGTATCATCATGAAACTTACATATTTATACATTGTCAACCTAACAGTGATTCTCTTTGGAACTGTGAGGTCAAAGGTCAAAGGCCAGGTTTAGATAATGCTATTTTCCCATTTGATACTGAAATTATACTTTTTCTCAATACCTTGAAAAATAACTCAATGCTTATAAAACTTATAAACTTATAAACTTATAAAAGGGTCAAAAGTCAAGTAAAAATCATCAGTTCCCCAAATACCTGCACTCTGACATTTTAATCATTCATCCAATTGAACCTAGTTCTAGGAAAGTGAACATTCAGCACATTTGTGTCAAACCTGTCATTTTAATATTTTGCCAATTGTTTGAAACTGTCATCACACGTTGTCAAGACATTGTACTATAGACCTATTAGGAGAACCATGCATTATGGCGGAGGCATATCAGTCGCCGTAGCGATATATCTAGTTTCTTCTATTTTTCTTCAGATTACTTGGAAACGCCCACAAAAAATTCTTCCAAACCAATATTCCTCAGATGACCTCATCTGTCAATCATTGCTAAAGTATTGAAATGTTTAACAAAAGACATTGGAATGCACCTTCCCCTCGACTCAGCATAACTTGCATGTTTCTGTGATATTAATGTGACTAAAAAAGACATGGCTAGGGAACGTGCAAGTTATGCTGAGTCGAGGGGACGGTGCATTCCAATGTCTTTTGTTAAACATTTCAGTACTTTAGCAATGATTGACAGATGAGGCCATCTGAGGAATATTGGTTTTGAAGGATTTTTTGTAGGCGTTCCCAAGTAATCTGAAGAAAAATAGAAGAAAAAAATTGTTAAAAATATATGGAATGTTTCTAGATATTTGTTTCACCACAAAAGTGATGTTGAGGGTATCATAAATCAACACAAGTCAACATGCATTTGGATTTTAGGAGCCCTTTAAGTGTAGGAAGGACTAATTGTATGTGCCATATATTTCGCAAGGTTTTTATTTTTGCAAATTTTGCGAGTCGAGTGCTTTTCGGGGATTTTAACAACTCGAGAAAATATTTACTCTGATCCTGACCATGCACATGTACATTTCTCTGTTCATTACTGTGCTCCCCAATCGCAAATTCAAGCACTTGTGAAATTGTCATGAGTCCTTTGATTCACCGAAAATTAGACTAGCTAAATATATGGCGTATACTAAACATTGTATACAAAGATGACAGCTCTGTTCTGTTTGTGAGGATCTTGCATGAAGCATGTTCCACCATCATGCGTGTACTCTTTTCCACACACAGTCTTGAAGTCATGATGTGGTACTCACCATTTTCTAGGACCAATGACTGTAGCAAAATTCAGTTTGTGCCTCCCCCTGGCAATACTTCAATTGATGTTCTCTGGTTCTCAAGTTTTCTAGTTTTCAAGGTATTATGAATGCTTACACCCCATTCTTGTGTCTGTCCACAGTATTTGCACACACTGAAATTGGTCATCTGAAGGATCCCACCAAATGTAAGTATTGGCAGCAAATTGTTATGATTCTTGCAGATCGGCAGTCTCCGAATTTCACTGTGTATCCCATATCAGACAAAGATATGTTAGGGCTGGTCATATTCATTGAATCTGAGCTAATCAGAAAATAAAGTATCAAATTTTGCCAGTTTGAATCATGCATTTACAGAGTGTACCTAAATCTTCTCAATTTAAAGATCTGTCGTGAAAATAGCAATTGTGAAGCTTTTTGATAAATTTGCTACAACGTAAAATCTGTCTGGGCGGCTGACCAGATGACCTCAAGCTATTGAACGTGAGAAAGGATGATCAAGAGAAGAGGTGATGGAACAAATGATGATAGTGAAATGGTTTTTAGAGTGGTCAGCCATTCACATAACACAATATACACCTAGTCTTGTTCACAAACACAGTAGTCCACCCATTTTGCCCGTCATTTCCTCCACAGTCATCGCTCCCAAAGAGCTGATCGTCGACCTCGACCACAACAAGTTCAAGTGCGACGTGGAGGGCTGCACCAAGTCCTTCCGCAAGGCCAGCCTGCTGGAGTCCCACAAGAAGTACTACCACACCGACACCCTCCCTTCTCCGGCTACACCTCTTGACAAGGAGAAGGCTGCCACCAGCAGGCAGCGCAAGCGGAACTATTCCGGTGAGTACACTGCAGTGGAATGTCCACGCTACAGCTACTTTCGCAATGACAGCAACACATGATTGCTTACTAAAGCATGGAAAGGCTTACTTTAATGGCAGTGCAAAATTAATTCAAAGTCCAGAACTGAAAAAAAAAAAAAATGTATCTCCTCAATAGACAACAAGGGTTCCCATATCATAAAGCATGTTCCATTCCTTATAACGACAGTAATTGCAGTAGAGAGTGACAGGTGCTAGGCAACAACCAATCAGCTTTGGGCATATGGAATCGATGCCTTGGTGATTGTTGCAACTGGCTGGACTTGCAGGCTACTCTCTGATATGTATGCAGATAAGCCATGTCAGTGCACAAATCTACAGAGAGTGGGAGCGTCCTTTTGCTTCTCGACCAACGATGGCATGCACAGCTTTTGCTTGTCTATGTGTTCCAGAGCTGATGTCAGACATTTCAGTATTGTGTAATGCAAGATGAAATTAGGCTCCAACTCATAGGAGTATTGCTGGGAAAAATGGGACACACTGGCCACTTCTTGAAAAAGAACTTTGCAGATGTTGGCTTAAGTTGAGCCTACACGTAGATGATGATGCAACCATAGTCACAAGGACATTGCAGATGTTCCATTTTTATATAAGGTGTACCTAGTATTGTTTCTGTGAAAAGGGCAAATAAGACGTCATTGTAATCATCATCATCATCATCACCATCCTTAGGACATCTAGTACTTCAGCTGCAACTTCTGCCATTGTTTGTGTCATTGCCATATTTATCTTCTGTTCTTGTTTCAGCCACCATGGCCACATCCGCCAAAGTTCGTCGTGATTCGGGGAACTCCAGTTCACCTGCCACCTCTCCCTCGGCCTCCTCGCCTCCTGCCAAGCTTTCCACAAAACGTTCCTCTGCTCCCAGCACGCTCGCCTCCCCCACGCCTGTCCCCGCCAAGAAGCCCGATCCCATGAAGGCGCCCCGCTCCCCTCCACCGGTCATGAAATCCCCAAAGTCACCTCCTCCTGCCCCCAAAACCCCCAAGGCTCAGCCAGTGAGCACCCCGCCACCAACTAAAGAGACAAAATCTCCCAAGGATGCGAAGTCTCCGAAAGACACCAAGCCTCCAAAGGAAGGGAAATCCCCGAAGGAAGGGAAATCCTCCAAGGATGGGAAATCCCCCAAAGAGGCAAAGGTCGTGAAAGACACGGACAGTAAGGAGGTGAAAGCGAAGGAGGCAAAAGCTTCACCCTCTGTGAAGACGGAGTCAAAGGACAAGGAGGATGAGGGGAGCAAGACCGAAATTCGTCCCCCCATGGTGACCAAAATCAAAGTGGAGAGCAAGAGCGAGAAAGCGCATTCCGCGGACGAGAAGAAGACCTCCAGCGGTGGCGATGCCAGCTCGAAAGCAGATGGAGCACACAGGCCCTCTGCGGCCAGCCACTCCCCCGCAGAGTCCAAGAAGTCTGACACCGCGGCCCCGTCCACCAAGAGTGAGTCCAAAGCGAACACCGCGGGTGCCGCTCTGACCCCGTCCACGATCGGTTCCCGAGAGGGGAGCTCCTCGAAGGCGGAGAGGGTCGTGAAACGAGAGGGCTCCTCCAAGGGGGAAAAACTCAAGCGCAGAAAGCACAAGGACAAACACAAGAAGCACAAGGACAAGAAGAAGAAGAAAAAGAAGAAGAAGGAGAAGGAGAAGAAAAAGAAGAAGAAGAAGCGTCAGAAGGAGGGAAAGTTGAGGATGACCGGAAGTCACGAGAAGTACGGCAAAATCGCCGACTACATCGTGCCGAAAAAGAAGAAGGAGTTCCAGTTCGAAAGTAAGTGGCTCAAGTATAGTTGTTTTCATCATATAACACTATTCATCTCAGGAATCAAGAGAGATCTATTTAGAACTGTTGAGTTGTTTGTGTAAAAGAACTTAGTACGGTATTTCCTGTGTCTTAATTTTGTATTACTTTCCACCAATTTGACAGAAAAGGAGAGAGGTTAAACTTGGCAATGGAATGAATCCAGATGGATTTTAAAGAGAAGATCATATTTATTGTTTATCTCTTAGTCGTGGTAGCAACTGCTCATTTCTCATTACTGTTATGAAAACATTTCTATGGTTGCTCTTATCAGTATCATGTAGATCTTCCTTGTGCAATCATACATGAGTGTTAATAGGGCATTCATGGCACGAAGTAGTTCTCTTTGATTTTGACACAGAAGATTAATGTATGTACTTTTTGTGCAGTGATGTCAGTCCCATTGATTATCAAAACAGTAATAAAGGCAACAGAGATGAAAGTAGTTTTGTGCAAAGTAGAGCTCAACCCAACACAGGAAGGCTGCCATTTGGTACTGGACTAGAATATATGCATCTTCACCTAGAAAACCACATAAAAGTGAATCAGCCGAGTTCCTGCCACTGTCCCCCGGCAAGTTAGCGAAAGTGATGTTGAGTGGTTGCTTGAAATTCTGCAATGATTGGTGAGCGGGCTTTCCTGTTTTTTTTTTTACCGTAGTGCCTCTACCAGTCTCGGAGTACAAGTCAGAGAGCTTTGGCCGTCACCCTGCGCCCATCCTGAAGTCCCAGCTGCTAAGGAGTGTGGATCGCCCCGATGGTGGCTCCGAGAGGGGGGCGGGAGGGGATGGGGAGACAGTGCGCTGCATCTGCTACCGGAAGACAGAAGAGGGATTCATGATACAGGTATAGGAAAAAGAGGGTAGTCGACCATTTCTCACTTTGTCACTTTTTATTTTGTCTTAGCATCAGTCTTTCCTCTCTCTCGCTCTTTTTCCAACACAGGAAGAATGAAGATGGAATCATGAAAGAGATAAATGGAAGAACCGTAGGTTGTTCTCGCTGTGTCTCTTTTTCTATCAGAGATGCTAACTCTTACTTTTTTTTTGCAGTATTTTGTGCTGTCTTTTCCCCCAAAATACTGCAAGTTTCATGGAAATATATGTTTCTATTACTACACATGTCTATTGCAGAAAATGTAAAAATATTGTTTTATAAACAAAAAAAATAAAGCATTAATGGAGATTGGATTCACGGAGCACCATGTGGTAGTCCTGAAAGGGGAAGAGGAGATAGTAGATAATTGAGAAGTGGGAAAGGAGAAGCTTCTTCTCCCTCATCAATGATCTACTATCCCCTCTTCCAACAGTCCTTTTCAGGACTACCACATGGGTGGAACGTAAACCTAATCTCCGTTATCTACACCACCATGCAAACCTCCACCTTCAAAGATCAACCAAATAAAGTGTTGTAGGAAAATTTCCCATGTGTTTTATGATCTCGAGCTTTGAAGAATGGCTCAATCAGAAAATATGAAAAACTTAAAGGACAAGTTCACCTTCATAAACATAAGGATTGAGAGAATGTAGCAATATTAGTAGAACACATCATTGAAAGTTTGAGGAAAATCAGACAATCCGTTCAAAAGTTATGAATTTTTGAAGTTTTTGTGCAGTACCCGCTGGATGAGAAAACTACTGCAGTGTATGAATAACTTAGATGTCACATGCGTACAACAATATAAGGAAAATATAAAGAGAATTTCACAAAATTCCTTCTTTTGAAAAAAGTACACATTCCCCTGACTCGTTACCGACAAATGTTATGGGTAATATTATTCCCTCTGCCTTTAGAAAGAGGCAAGTCAAGTGCACTTTTATTATGCCAAAAAAGTTAAAATATGTTGAATTTTCTTTTACATTTTCTTTATACTGTTGTACGCATATGACTCACAAGCTGTAGTAGTCTCCTCATCCAGCGGTTCCAACACAAAAATTTAAAAAATTCATAACTTTTGCATCGATTGTGCAATTTTCCTCAAACTTTCACTGATGTGTTCTACTAATATTGTTGCATTTTCTCAATCCTTATGTTTATGAAGGTGAACTTGTCCTTTAAGATTGACTACGTTGACTCATTTCACCTATTTTGAGTCCTCACATAAGATTCATAGCCGCCACTTTTTGTTGGTCTTGTGACGCACGGTCACATACAATTATATTTCATTGTGTCCTGCTTCCCTATCAGGGGTGTGTTCAACCGCTGGCCATTGTCATCCTCTCACAGATTATAATGGATGACTATGTTTGTGTTGCAACTAATTGACAAATTGCCCTGCATCGACATTAATAAGCGTAATAGGCGTACATACTCGAGCGTATGTACGCCCATGATTTTTTATCATGGCTACTACTAAAACACTGATCAATTCAGTGCTTATTTACGTCGATGCAGGGCAATTTGTCAATCAGTTGCAATGAAAGCATCTCGACGGAAGAATTTCATGAATTTGAATATGTTTGTGTTGCTGTTTATGATTGTGTGATTTTTTTTTCTTGCTCTTGTGAACAGTGTGAGAAATGCCTGTGCTGGCAGCATAGCAGCTGTGTTGGTCTGACCAAGTCCACCATCCCTGACCAGTATGTCTGTGTCCTCTGCTGCAACCCAAGAGGTAAAACAACATGAACTTTTCTCTTTTTCTCCCTCTGTCTCCCATTTTACTATCATAATGACAGAGCACTTGACTTCCCTCTTTCAGAATGCAGGTGGAATGATAGAAAGTTGAGGGAATGTGCACTTTTCATAGAACATGAAATTTTGCGGGATTTTCTCTGTATTTTCTTTATATCCTTGTACTGTGTTGATGTCACAAACTGTTGTAGTCTTCTCATCCAGTGATGGATGCACTGAAACTTATGAAATTTCATAACTTTTGACTGGATTGTCCAATTTTCTTCAAACTTGATTGATGTGTTCTACTGATATTGCTGCATTCACTCAATCCACAAGTTCATATATATTTGGGTTTCATTCCCCTCTTATTCACAACTGTCATAAATGCAACCCATAAGCTGGCAGGATGTGTGGTTGATGCTGTGGAATCCATATGCCACAAGTCATATATGAGCTTGACTCCCTCTTAACCCCCCCCCCCCATTCTCCACCCAACATCCCCCCAACACACACACCCCTCATGCCCCTCTTCCCGTTCTCCACCCGCCCATACACACACCTTGTCATGGCCCCTTGCTTTCACCTCGCGCAGACCAGCGTGTGCGGGCCAAGTACCGCTACAGCCAGAAGTGGATCGACAACGGCGCCCTGGCAGGCTTCACCGCCGCCCCCAAGGAGCACTGCAAGGAGGCGGCTCACAATCTGGCCGCCACCAACCGCCTCATCGGAGAGATGCACGTCATCAACGAGGTCCTCCGGGGTCTTAGGGAGAAGCTTCACATTCTACAGTGAGTATCCTTTGCCACTTTCCGTTTTTCATCTCATCCCTTCTTCTTCTTCTTGCGTATAAGGCAGCGGCAGCTAAGCAACGTCTCTCAGTTGTTCTAGCCAAGCTACAGTCTCAGGGGTAGGGTGTGTGAGGTCCATGTTGTCAGGTGGTCGGAGATCAGGGCACTCACTCAAGATGTGTTGAGCAGTCTGTTCTAGTGCACCACACTGGCAGGCTGCTGACCCCCCACCGATGCATGGCTGTGTTGAAACGTCCAACTCCCGTTCAAATCCGATTCAATGTCACCCACTCCTTCCGTGGGAGGTTCGCACCAGGATAGGGGGGGGGGGGGGGTTGGAGGACAGATGTATTGGGCGTGACAACGAGTTGGGCAGGTTGGTGGGTGTCTTACCAGCTTGCTCTCCATACCTGGCAGATGTTGAAGTCTGATCCCTTAGCGCTGCTGCATGGCGGGAGAAAGGGCGACGAGACTTCAATCGCTGATGCTGCTCACCCAGAGATAAAGAGCCCTCAACTACGTCGTGGAGGAGGTTGTTCGGGTTGCTGGAGGGCTTTGGTGACCAGCCCAACCTGTCTCATCCCTGAGACAGGTTCTGTAATACATGTATATACCTCCGCCCCTCCCCCCCCCCCAAAAAAAAAAGAAAAAAAAAACAAAAAGAAAGGAGACAAAAGCAACAAATAATTTAGAGTTCTGTGGATAGGTTGCTTTTGTGTGTTCTGTGTTGTTCTTGAATTGCTGAACTCTGCGAAATAGATGCCCTAGAAGACTTGTGTATGGTATGAAAAGAAAATCAGGATGAGGCAATGCTCATAAAAGAATATCTTTGTTTTTGTGGAAAAGATTCTATCAATTTACAAGAATTCAAAAGTCACAGATATGTGAGATATGAGGGTTTAACAAACGTATCACAGTTTTATCAAGATTTACGCAATTTTATCAATGTATCATTTGTTGCCTCCCCCCCCCCCCCCCCCATCTCATGTATCATTTACTTTTAAGTGGAAGATTAACTCTGTTCCTTTTGAACATCCTTCAGAACCCCAAATCATCCAGACCTTAAGCTGTGGGCAGAGTCCTGGGTCAAGCCAAAAGAGCCAGAGAAACCAGAGAAACCAGATGTGGCAGAGGAACTTAGCCTCGACTCCAGCCTGAGCACTACCTTGGAGTCCAGCATGCAGAGCTTCAAGGACTCGCTAAACCTAGAGGGCAATCTGGAAGGAAGTCTGGACCCGGAGGCTAGCCTCACTCCCATGGAGACGGAGCAGATTGCCCGCATCATGGCCATGAGTGGAGACCTCGAGATGGCCACCCTGGCCAACCTGGCTCTGCCCTGCGACGTCGGTCTGGACTCCTCGGCAGCATCCTCGATGATAGATGGGAGCTTGATGAAGGAGGATCAGGAACTTGGTGCCATGGAAACGGGCGAGATGCTGGGCATGTCCGATGAGGGCGTGCCACAGAGTGTGTCGCTGTATCCAGGAGCCGTGGGCGGGGCCGTTGCAGACCAAGGCGTCATCAGCATGGACAACGTGGTGAAGAGCGATGGGATGGAGTTTGCCCCTCCTCCAAATAAAGAGGTGAAGCAGGTCATGTTGAAAGACTCATCCAGTACAGATGACATTGCTCCACCCAGTGTAAAGTTTGTCTCCACCGAGGGGGAGGTCGTGTCCAGTGGAGAAAGCCCGGTAGTGGACATCAGTGACATTCCGTCCACATCAGCTGGCCCCAGCCAGCAGCAGCTGGAGGCAGCTGGGATGATGCGGATTCAACCACTCACCCATGGCGGGAGGAGAGATAAGAAGCCAAATGTCCCCATCGACGATTCAGACTCCGATGACGATGCAGATGAGGATATGGAGGTTGAGGAAAGGTATACTCCTAGCAGAAGTCCCACGCTTAAAGATGCAGAGAAGGCTGAAGCCCCCTCATGCAAGGACAGTGGTTCAAAACCCATCTTGCCCTCCGATGCAGTTGCAAATGATAAGACCTTACCTAGTCCACAAAATACCCCCACCATCGGAAGTAGTGATGTGGGCAAAGAGTCGGGGGAGTTTTCAACTGCCGCTGGAAGTGTGACATCAGACAGTACTAAAGGAACATCCCTTAACAGTGAGACCAGGGTCATTCTTCCCTCATATGACAAGTCTTTAGAGCAGAGTACCGCATCTCTTACAGCCCATTCTGAGTCTTTAACTGCACCTGTTTCGGAAAAAGATGCAAGGAAAGCAGAGGGCATGTTGGACACAATGACGACAGTGGTTCGGGCAGGAGATTCAGAGACTGTTGAACAGATGGACACTGATCCACCACCAAGTTCTGAAGCTGGAAAGGATGAATCTAGAACTGGTACGACTTCTGGAGTATTAGGAGATGCATCCAAAAGTACATCACAAGCCACTGCCGAGGAAACTGAAGAGCTTTCTGTTGAGCAAGCAGACCCACCTGTCACAGCATCCACTCCTGCAGAAGGTGGAAAGGAGAGTCCTGGTGCTAGCAAAGACATCTCCCAAGTGTCCGCCACGCCTGTAGGCTCAGGCAGCCTGATGAAGGTTCCAAGCTCTACTGAGGACACAGGACATCAGGTGGCAAGATCTTCAGAGGCATCTCATGATGACACTTCTCCAGCTTCCTCCATACAGACCGGGAAGGCATCCCTCCAGGATGCTAACATGGAGGAGCCTGCTGCAGCCTCAGCTGGTCCACAAAGTGAACAACCCAGTGAAGCCTCCTCTGTCGATCCAGAGCAAAGAGACTCCGTGCCAAGAGTTGCTCAGAGCTCGGCCTCCTCTGCAGATCTGTCCCAGGTTGTGGTCGACGAATCCGAAATGAGGACCAGCACCCCGCTGACAGATGCAGGCATGCCGTCTTCAATTGAACTCGTCGCAAGAGGAGGAGGAGAGAAGGAGCAGGCACCTACTAGAGATGTGCGTGGACCGTCGGCCACAATGGGCCCTGGCGGAGATGCAGGGACTGTTGCGAGGGAAGACCAGCCATCAACATCTGGCTACTCCGGCCAGCCAGCATCATCGGGTCTCGCGCCAAGTAGCAGCAACTCGGTGGCAGCAGCAAAGGTATAACTAACAAGCTGACCCATAAGACTTGTAAGCAAATTCAATTTTGTGCTAGTGCTGGAGGGGGGGGGGGGGGGGGGGGTGGGGATGGAGGCATCATAGTATAGTATTTGTGCCAAGTTTGAGGGTAGGAATGGAGGGATAGCTGAGTGTGTTATGAACAGAATACATTTTGGGTTAAACTGTGCGAGTGTTGCAGATTACTTTGCAAATATAGTACCATTGTAGCACAATCTTTTTGATGTGGCATCTTTGTGTATGCCAAAGATGCTTCCATATGGCTTCAATATTACAACTTTGTTTTTAGAAGCAACGTGGTAGAGATACCTGTATAATGAAATGAATTACTGTAAAAGTGGATATTTTCGCGCGACTAATTTTTCGCGCTTGGCCCCGTAAGAAGAGTTTCGCATGTTTTTAATTCCGCGGAATCAAGACATCACGCACAGGAACATATGGCAAGCAAAAATATTCGCGTGCTTTTATTTTCGCGCTAGTTTCTGGTTGCGCGAAATGCGCGAAAATTTCAACACCACGAAAATTTCCACTTTTACAGTAGTGAGATTTAGTGAATACTTTAGAAGATAATGTTTTTAATGTAAGTCACAAAAATAAGGCATGAATTCAGGAAGGATTTGCAAAAAGATTGGCTGACATACTTGCATGCACTTCAAAATAGATTTACACAGTATTTCCAAAAGTTATGCCCTCCCACTCTAACATACTTGACACCCAACCAGCTAGAGCTGTTATTCATCTACCTTCTAGTTCACATCTAAAAGTGATACCATCAGCTCTATGATATGCATAAGTTTGATTGTGTGTAAGTATTTCAATTCCGACCTCTTTCCACTTGTGAGTAGTGCTATTGTTGACATACAATGTATGATGTGATACTGTTTTTCATACATTATCCAGGTTGCACCACACTCTTCATCTGCCTGTGCTGCGCAATCTCCTTCTCCATCGAAGCAGAAGGAGCCAAAAGGAGGGTCCAAGGCCTCATCCTCGGCATCCCCGAGGAGCTCCTCAAGGAAGGGGGTGGCCAGGGTGGTGGAGGTCTCCCGCAGCCTGTGCGAGAAGAACCTGAAGGAGCACATCAGGTACCTGGAGGCGGAGCTTGAGAGGAGGATGGACAAGATTGAGGAGGAGACAAAAGGTAGAGAAAGAATCGGGGAGGAGGGAGGGGGGAGGGTAAGGGGACGTGGCATTTGGAGGTTTGATTATCCAGTGGCGATGACATCGTTGTGTTGATAGAATGGGGGCAGCCTGAAGAGGAAAATGGGCATGAGAAAGGGGGAGGAAAACAAGTGGTAGGGAGATATCATCCGAGGTCAGCACTACTTATTTCAGGCAAGCAGGCATGTGGTTGTTAACCGTGGCTTCAGAATGGGAGGTGGGTTATAAAGCATTTTGTTGGCTCAAGTACCCATTTATTCATTGGCAGTTATGTAATGCCTGAGGGGGGCGAGTTGGAGGGAACCTTGTTCTTCAAATGTGTAAGACAGTCTACCAACGAACACTTAAATGATGAAATTGTAGTTACAAGGAAGCAAAAGTTCAAGTCCCCAAGTTACTGTGTATATCTTTATGGTACCATACTATTCAGCTAGAATAACAAAAGAACTAGTGGTCCTTGGGATTTTGCTATAACATGAGTCACCTATATGTTGTGTTCGTTTCTGAGAAACTGAAAGAAAAAGAATGCATGTGCTTATGTTCTGTCTAAAACTTTGTAATCCAGTTAGGCAATTTGTATGGATTTAAACATTTCTGGTATTCATCAATGCCATCTCATTTCCACACACAGCACTGGAGCAGCAGTTTGCCGAGCTGCCCGGCCTGAGTCCAGACATTCGCGGCCTGGCCACCATGAACGATGCATTCCTGAAGAGCAAGATGCAGAGCCTCCTCGGTGACTTGGAGCGAATCAGCAACATCGTCGCCATCTGAGAAGATGGGTTCACCACTCCAGACTGTCACAATTTCTTAGAGCTGCAATCTCCTTTGGTGACTTGGAGCGAATCAGGAAAATTGTCGCTCTCTGAAGAGATGGGTTCACCACTCAAGACTGTTACCATTTCTTGGAGCTGCAATCTTGTTGGTGACTTGGAACAAGTCAGCAACATTGTCACTGTCTGAGGAGATGGGTTCACCACTGGAGACTGTCACCATTTCTTAGAACTGCAATCTCCTTGGTGACTTGAGAGAATCAGCAACATCGTCACTATCTGAGAAGATGGGTTTACCACTTGAGACTGCCACCATTCCTTAGGACTGCAATCTCCTCGAGGTCAATGGCACCGTCCCTTTTAATAGGAATCAGCAAACCCTGTGGGCTTGTGAGAAGATAGGTTCACCACTCGAGACAGCCACCATTTCTTAGGACTGCAGTCTCCCGGAGATCAATGGCACCAGCCCTTTGCTAGGACTTGTAGAGGAATCAGCAAACCTTGTGCGCTTGTGAGAAGATAGGGTCACCAATCGAGACTGCAGGCACTTCTTCATGCTCCACCCTCCTCCGGTTTTCACATGTAAACTCTGCATTCCAGAATCAGAAGCATTGTTGCAATTCAAAAGAAAAATGGGTTCACCAGTCAAGACTGCAACCAAGTCTTGACAATTTTCTGTCCCCAAGGAGGAGATACAAGCAATCCCTTCTTTCAGAAAATCAGCAACAATGTATTAAACTTCTGGAAAGATGTGTTTATTAGGCAAGACTGAAGTCACATCTAAAAATGACTTCTTGCCATTTACATAGCAACAAGTGCACTGTTGGGGCTTGGACAGAATATTGTGAAAATGGAAATTTTCACCTATTTCAGCAGAAACCAGTGCAGAAATAAAAGCATGTGAATATATTTGCTTACCACG
Source organism: Diadema antillarum (assembly GCF_040938485.1). Lineage (NCBI taxonomy): Eukaryota > Metazoa > Echinodermata > Echinoidea > Diadematoida > Diadematidae > Diadema > Diadema antillarum. Next base: position 127,297 of record NW_027272665.1, read on the forward strand.
TATGTGTACAATGTATCCTATAATCTCTTGATTCTGTGGAATTAGAGACACGCAAAATTCATCTTACTCAGCCGAGCGTGAAAAATTACTTGGGCGAAAATATTCACTTTTACAGATTAGTGACTATTTAGAAAGATGGGATCACTAGTCACAAATACAAAAAAAGTACAGTGTTTTGCTTTCATGGACATGTGTAGCTCTTTCTCTAATGTTATCTGGAGTAGATGATAGATATATTTTCATCGGCAAAAATTGTATGCATGTTTTTATGAAGGCTTCACTGTACAGATGCAGCAGCTCTTGAATCATGCTACTCTGCATTTTTATTCATATAAAATGACAGTAACCAGATATATCGAATTCAGCTGTAGTATTATGGTCTTCTGCATAATATTTCAGTGAGATGTTTGGTGTTTGAGAAAAAAAAATGGAACCATTTCTTTGGTAATTTTCTGGACCCCACTGACTTTTGTTATAAATGCATTGCACCAAAAAAGCTTATTCTACTGTATACGTGATTCTGTCATATTTGGTGGACCCATCGATGAACAGAAATTCTCTTCTCACCAACACAGGCCGAGATTTCATATTTTATGTAATTAGTCATTCTGTCTTATTTCATCGACCTATCGCTGAGCAAGCGTTCACTCCTGTGCAGCATGCAAATGGTCATAAGAGTTTGGTCAGCTATATCATGTACAATGTGAGGTGATGTTGTATGAAGACATTTTGCACTTGATGCATTTTTGAAATAGTTGAAGGTTAATTCCAGCTCAGCATCGTGAGTTTTTCTGTGTGTATTATAAAACTTCAATCTGTGTGATTGATGTTTATTTGAAAGTGTAAATATGTAAATTGTGAAGTTACTGTACATATGTCTGTAAATGTCTGAAAGAGAAAGCAACTGTTTATCTGCTCCTTGTGCCTTCCCAACCACCTGCTTTTCATCACGGTGAGCTTGTGCATGAGCCTGTCATTTGGTGTGGTGAGGACCAGGATATAGCGTACCTGCAAGATTGTGGGCCATTGGAGTGGTATTGTTGGAATCCACGTCCATCATGTTAACGCCAAGGCATCCATTCCAACCTTGAACTGTGGAGAAATTTTCGAAGTGTGATGTGCAAAGTTTACACAGACAGAGCCTTTTCTCCATGATTTGCTACTCCTTGGCAGCCTGAACAGAGATTTTATGGTCCCCAGAAAAGATGATATTGTGTATTTTTTTCAAAGAGTACCCAGAGATGGAGAAATGTCTGGCCAAGATCAAGATGCCATACTCTATTTGAAGTGGTGCTAGTGTTCATCTGCGTAATTGATTACAGAACAGTGTAAAGACATCATCCAGCTGCGTGTATCCATGTATCTATACTGTCGTACTGTGCTCTTGTCACATAGGTTGATTGCATACCCAACAGCACTAAGAAGCATGTTATCTGGCAGATGAGTTCCCTTCCCCTTCACAAAACAACAACTACAAATAACAAACCAGCAACACACACACACACATACACACACACACACACACCCACACGCACACTCTATAAAACACACAAAAAAAATGAAAGATACCTGTCATAAATCATTGAAAGCTTCAACATCAATCAACCTCACTTATTTTGAATCCCAATATTCTTTGTCGTACAAAATTTTAACTTTCTCAACAGAATTAACACCGTATGCATCTTCATATCCATCTGGGGTAGAATTGATTTGTGTTAGGTCAACTAAGGTGAGGTTGGCTGATATTTTTTTCTTTTTTGAGGTTTGGAGATATTTTAATGTGAAACAAAGTTTTGTTGTGGTATTTCATAAACTACTTGTAATGAATGCACTGAAATTGGCACATCGAAAATATTCAGTCTTGCTCCCTGCATTCCGTCGCTGTCATCACCATCGCTTTGATACAGCTCATGCTCCCATTTACCGATGATATTTTCAGAGACTCCAACCCTAAGCACCTTCTGATCTGGAGATTCTCCCGCCTGAAACCCCTAGCAAACGGGAGACTCCAACTTGATGTGCGCGAAGCGCATATCACGAGCGCAAAGTTCCTTGCGGCCGGGGTCTAGGGCCCGCTTGGGCCCTAGAAACTCTAATAATTAGGATTCTTGATGCTCTTTCGTGCTATCTAAAGGCTTATCTTTCAACATACGAAGACAAAAAGTAAGAAATCATTTCAAACGGGAGACGCAGAGCCAGGGCGGGAGAAAGTAAATCTCAAACGGGAGAACGGGAGATTTTGCAAAAGTGGGCTTTCGGCGGGAGATCTCCCGTCGAAAGCGGGAGAGTTGGAGTCTCTGTATTTTCAAGAACATTGCAGCATTTGCTCACTTTAAAGTGGTGTATTGCATTTGTGAACTGATGCTTTCACGTTGGCAATAGAATTTCAGCATAAAAATGAAAACGCCCCCAAATGATAATTGCGTGACTGATGGTCTCATTTCAACTGCTGTTTTTAGTGTTGTGCTGCCAGTATATAATCATGTGCTAGAGTGTGTGCCTGTGTGTCTGTTTGTTTGGTGGTGTGTAGTTGGTGTGTGTTTGATGTACAAGCGTATGTTAATCATCAGGTATGATGTAAATACATTTTGTATGAAGGGTTTTTCCAGATTTTTTTTTTTTTTACATGTTGCATCATGTCAGTTCGTTGTTTTAGATGCATATACTTGTGGTTCCACAAACCCTCAAATGCATAGGATATGCTGAAATTGAGTTGTCAACCTTCACTGACAATAGTCTTAAATATTCTTCTCATTTATACATATTTTCACTAAGTGACTTAAAACAGAGCATACACAACAGGTAGAATAATATCTGTATCAATTTAATTACATCTTGTCATAAGATATACAAATAATTATATGAAAACAATTTACAGTCAAATCTTACACAGATTTAAAGAGAAGCATTAGATATGATGGCATGTAAAAATAGAAAATCTTTTATATATTGTGATAAATATATTTTATGCACAAATCAGCTTTGAAAAATTGTGGCACCATAATACTACAACCACATCACTAGCCCAACTACACTGATGATCAAATAACACACGTGATGACGGGTAGTCTGGAACAACAACTAAAATGATAATTAGCAAAGTGCCAATGTTGGAAGAGGGACGAGTAGCGTTCAAACAGAATCCCTGATCGTCTGGGTCCAGACTACAGTGGATGCTACCTTTATTACAATTATTACTACTAGCTTTGAGTATCTTCGATACGTTTTTGTTTTGCGGTCTGTACCTGAAATGAAAGTTGGTCATTTAAATTATTGGATGATTTCCTCCCTTAAAAGGGAGGGAGACCTCAAAGTGAAGCAAATGTAAGCACAAGATTGCACTTGGCAATGAATTGTGTAAAAGTGGTGACCTTAGCTCATTTATACCATCATAGCTTTGCCCAATGAATATTACTTTTACAAGCTAGTTTTCACTTTGGCTGTTAGAGAACACCCCCATTATAAATGAACATGGTTATATCGAAACATAAAAGTACAGAAAAAATAATGTCAAAATGAAGTGAAAATTCAGGGCCGAAACTTATCATCTATATATTAAGGGTTTCTGGGACGAACACTGCACTAGGGCTTTCTATAGCTCAGTCGGTAGAGCACCGGTCTAGCAATCCGGAGGTCTCGGGTTCGAATCCCGATGGAATCCCATTTTCTTTGCTCACTTTTCCACTAATAATTTATATTCTTTCTGGTCAGTTTATTCTGTCTTTATTTGTTACAAACTCAAAAAGCTGCATCACTTCGGTGATCCCTCGCATTTATCCCCAAGTTGAATTATCCTTCGGGTTTATGCCAGGTTCAAGTGTTGTGCGTGTGTGTCACACACAAACACACTGCTATAGCTTCTGACCACCCGAGCATTGAGAATTAAGGGTTTCTGGGACGAACACTGCACTAGGGCTTTCTATAGCTCAGTCGGTAGAGCACCGGTCTAGCAATCCGGAGGTCTCGGGTTCGAATCCCGATGGAATCCCATTTTCTTTGCTCACTTTTCCACTAATAATTTATATTCTTTCTGGTCAGTTTATTCTGTCTTTATTTGTTACAAACTCAAAAAGCTGCATCACTTCGGTGATCCCTCGCATTTATCCCCAAGTTGAATTATCCTTCGGGTTTATGCCAGGTTCAAGTGTTGTGCGTGTGTGTCACACACAAACACACTGCTATAGCTTCTGACCACCCGAGCATTGAGAATTAAGGGTTTCTGGGACGAACACTGCACTAGGGCTTTCTATAGCTCAGTCGGTAGAGCACCGGTCTAGCAATCCGGAGGTCTCGGGTTCGAATCCCGATGGAATCCCATTTTCTTTGCTCACTTTTCCACTAATAATTTATATTCTTTCTGGTCAGTTTATTCTGTCTTTATTTGTTACAAACTCAAAAAGCTGCATCACTTCGGTGATCCCTCGCATTTATCCCCAAGTTGAATTATCCTTCGGGTTTATGCCAGGTTCAAGTGTTGTGCGTGTGTGTCACACACAAACACACTGCTATAGCTTCTGACCACCCGAGCATTGAGAATTAAGGGTTTCTGGGACGAACACTGCACTAGGGCTTTCTATAGCTCAGTCGGTAGAGCACCGGTCTAGCAATCCGGAGGTCTCGGGTTCGAATCCCGATGGAATCCCATTTTCTTTGCTCACTTTTCCACTAATAATTTATATTCTTTCTGGTCAGTTTATTCTGTCTTTATTTGTTACAAACTCAAAAAGCTGCATCACTTCGGTGATCCCTCGCATTTATCCCCAAGTTGAATTATCCTTCGGGTTTATGCCAGGTTCAAGTGTTGTGCGTGTGTGTCACACACAAACACACTGCTATAGCTTCTGACCACCCGAGCATTGAGAATTAAGGGTTTCTGGGACGAACACTGCACTAGGGCTTTCTATAGCTCAGTCGGTAGAGCACCGGTCTAGCAATCCGGAGGTCTCGGGTTCGAATCCCGATGGAATCCCATTTTCTTTGCTCACTTTTCCACTAATAATTTATATTCTTTCTGGTCAGTTTATTCTGTCTTTATTTGTTACAAACTCAAAAAGCTGCATCACTTCGGTGATCCCTCGCATTTATCCCCAAGTTGAATTATCCTTCGGGTTTATGCCAGGTTCAAGTGTTGTGCGTGTGTGTCACACACAAACACACTGCTATAGCTTCTGACCACCCGAGCATTGAGAATTAAGGGTTTCTGGGACGAACACTGCACTAGGGCTTTCTATAGCTCAGTCGGTAGAGCACCGGTCTAGCAATCCGGAGGTCTCGGGTTCGAATCCCGATGGAATCCCATTTTCTTTGCTCACTTTTCCACTAATAATTTATATTCTTTCTGGTCAGTTTATTCTGTCTTTATTTGTTACAAACTCAAAAAGCTGCATCACTTCGGTGATCCCTCGCATTTATCCCCAAGTTGAATTATCCTTCGGGTTTATGCCAGGTTCAAGTGTTGTGCGTGTGTGTCACACACAAACACACTGCTATAGCTTCTGACCACCCGAGCATTGAGAATTAAGGGTTTCTGGGACGAACACTGCACTAGGGCTTTCTATAGCTCAGTCGGTAGAGCACCGGTCTAGCAATCCGGAGGTCTCGGGTTCGAATCCCGATGGAATCCCATTTTCTTTGCTCACTTTTCCACTAATAATTTATATTCTTTCTGGTCAGTTTATTCTGTCTTTATTTGTTACAAACTCAAAAAGCTGCATCACTTCGGTGATCCCTCGCATTTATCCCCAAGTTGAATTATCCTTCGGGTTTATGCCAGGTTCAAGTGTTGTGCGTGTGTGTCACACACAAACACACTGCTATAGCTTCTGACCACCCGAGCATTGAGAATTAAGGGTTTCTGGGACGAACACTGCACTAGGGCTTTCTATAGCTCAGTCGGTAGAGCACCGGTCTAGCAATCCGGAGGTCTCGGGTTCGAATCCCGATGGAATCCCATTTTCTTTGCTCACTTTTCCACTAATAATTTATATTCTTTCTGGTCAGTTTATTCTGTCTTTATTTGTTACAAACTCAAAAAGCTGCATCACTTCGGTGATCCCTCGCATTTATCCCCAAGTTGAATTATCCTTCGGGTTTATGCCAGGTTCAAGTGTTGTGCGTGTGTGTCACACACAAACACACTGCTATAGCTTCTGACCACCCGAGCATTGAGAATTAAGGGTTTCTGGGACGAACACTGCACTAGGGCTTTCTATAGCTCAGTCGGTAGAGCACCGGTCTAGCAATCCGGAGGTCTCGGGTTCGAATCCCGATGGAATCCCATTTTCTTTGCTCACTTTTCCACTAATAATTTATATTCTTTCTGGTCAGTTTATTCTGTCTTTATTTGTTACAAACTCAAAAAGCTGCATCACTTCGGTGATCCCTCGCATTTATCCCCAAGTTGAATTATCCTTCGGGTTTATGCCAGGTTCAAGTGTTGTGCGTGTGTGTCACACACAAACACACTGCTATAGCTTCTGACCACCCGAGCATTGAGAATTAAGGGTTTCTGGGACGAACACTGCACTAGGGCTTTCTATAGCTCAGTCGGTAGAGCACCGGTCTAGCAATCCGGAGGTCTCGGGTTCGAATCCCGATGGAATCCCATTTTCTTTGCTCACTTTTCCACTAATAATTTATATTCTTTCTGGTCAGTTTATTCTGTCTTTATTTGTTACAAACTCAAAAAGCTGCATCACTTCGGTGATCCCTCGCATTTATCCCCAAGTTGAATTATCCTTCGGGTTTATGCCAGGTTCAAGTGTTGTGCGTGTGTGTCACACACAAACACACTGCTATAGCTTCTGACCACCCGAGCATTGAGAATTAAGGGTTTCTGGGACGAACACTGCACTAGGGCTTTCTATAGCTCAGTCGGTAGAGCACCGGTCTAGCAATCCGGAGGTCTCGGGTTCGAATCCCGATGGAATCCCATTTTCTTTGCTCACTTTTCCACTAATAATTTATATTCTTTCTGGTCAGTTTATTCTGTCTTTATTTGTTACAAACTCAAAAAGCTGCATCACTTCGGTGATCCCTCGCATTTATCCCCAAGTTGAATTATCCTTCGGGTTTATGCCAGGTTCAAGTGTTGTGCGTGTGTGTCACACACAAACACACTGCTATAGCTTCTGACCACCCGAGCATTGAGAATTAAGGGTTTCTGGGACGAACACTGCACTAGGGCTTTCTATAGCTCAGTCGGTAGAGCACCGGTCTAGCAATCCGGAGGTCTCGGGTTCGAATCCCGATGGAATCCCATTTTCTTTGCTCACTTTTCCACTAATAATTTATATTCTTTCTGGTCAGTTTATTCTGTCTTTATTTGTTACAAACTCAAAAAGCTGCATCACTTCGGTGATCCCTCGCATTTATCCCCAAGTTGAATTATCCTTCGGGTTTATGCCAGGTTCAAGTGTTGTGCGTGTGTGTCACACACAAACACACTGCTATAGCTTCTGACCACCCGAGCATTGAGAATTAAGGGTTTCTGGGACGAACACTGCACTAGGGCTTTCTATAGCTCAGTCGGTAGAGCACCGGTCTAGCAATCCGGAGGTCTCGGGTTCGAATCCCGATGGAATCCCATTTTCTTTGCTCACTTTTCCACTAATAATTTATATTCTTTCTGGTCAGTTTATTCTGTCTTTATTTGTTACAAACTCAAAAAGCTGCATCACTTCGGTGATCCCTCGCATTTATCCCCAAGTTGAATTATCCTTCGGGTTTATGCCAGGTTCAAGTGTTGTGCGTGTGTGTCACACACAAACACACTGCTATAGCTTCTGACCACCCGAGCATTGAGAATTAAGGGTTTCTGGGACGAACACTGCACTAGGGCTTTCTATAGCTCAGTCGGTAGAGCACCGGTCTAGCAATCCGGAGGTCTCGGGTTCGAATCCCGATGGAATCCCATTTTCTTTGCTCACTTTTCCACTAATAATTTATATTCTTTCTGGTCAGTTTATTCTGTCTTTATTTGTTACAAACTCAAAAAGCTGCATCACTTCGGTGATCCCTCGCATTTATCCCCAAGTTGAATTATCCTTCGGGTTTATGCCAGGTTCAAGTGTTGTGCGTGTGTGTCACACACAAACACACTGCTATAGCTTCTGACCACCCGAGCATTGAGAATTAAGGGTTTCTGGGACGAACACTGCACTAGGGCTTTCTATAGCTCAGTCGGTAGAGCACCGGTCTAGCAATCCGGAGGTCTCGGGTTCGAATCCCGATGGAATCCCATTTTCTTTGCTCACTTTTCCACTAATAATTTATATTCTTTCTGGTCAGTTTATTCTGTCTTTATTTGTTACAAACTCAAAAAGCTGCATCACTTCGGTGATCCCTCGCATTTATCCCCAAGTTGAATTATCCTTCGGGTTTATGCCAGGTTCAAGTGTTGTGCGTGTGTGTCACACACAAACACACTGCTATAGCTTCTGACCACCCGAGCATTGAGAATTAAGGGTTTCTGGGACGAACACTGCACTAGGGCTTTCTATAGCTCAGTCGGTAGAGCACCGGTCTAGCAATCCGGAGGTCTCGGGTTCGAATCCCGATGGAATCCCATTTTCTTTGCTCACTTTTCCACTAATAATTTATATTCTTTCTGGTCAGTTTATTCTGTCTTTATTTGTTACAAACTCAAAAAGCTGCATCACTTCGGTGATCCCTCGCATTTATCCCCAAGTTGAATTATCCTTCGGGTTTATGCCAGGTTCAAGTGTTGTGCGTGTGTGTCACACACAAACACACTGCTATAGCTTCTGACCACCCGAGCATTGAGAATTAAGGGTTTCTGGGACGAACACTGCACTAGGGCTTTCTATAGCTCAGTCGGTAGAGCACCGGTCTAGCAATCCGGAGGTCTCGGGTTCGAATCCCGATGGAATCCCATTTTCTTTGCTCACTTTTCCACTAATAATCTATATATCTTTATACATTGTATACTTTATCATTCCGTTATAGCCAAATTTCGATGTAATGAAAGAAGAGTGCTGGTTTTGAAGACTTGTTTACAACAGAGGGCAGTGTTTCACGTTACTGTCTACAGTATACATTCCTTCCATGACACTTTACGTAAACAATACATGTTCATAAATTGCAATACTTTCTGGTCTATCCAGCGAGTTTCATGAACAAAAATGAAAACACATCACATATAAATCCTGGGATTTAAAAAAAAAAAAATAATGAATTTCAGAAATGAAAAAAAAAGAAGTCATTTTTTCAACAGTTTTGAAAACATCATTAAATTTGATGTCATGTCATGTAGACACATTCGTTTGGATAACATTAATAACGCTTCTGTTTCATACCTTAAATCATTGTGCACTTGCACAGGCATTGAGTGGAAATATTTCAAACTACTCCAACAAATTCTGGAGTGAACTTTTCATTACAAGCTTTAAAATTAAAAATACATATACATAATGATAATTTTAACAAATGTTAAAAATGAATGGCACTAAGTGGATTTGCCATCCAACATATTGGTCCTGTGACAATCACCCAATCAAGCGTATTCAGCATGATTGCACCTGTCCACTCCGACGGACACACATCTACAAGCACTTACATCGAACAGTATGGAATAAGATATTTTGAGTTTTGTTTTAATTATTAGTGTATTTTTTGCTTTGTTTTGTTTTGTCTTTGTCTTTGTTATTTTGGGGGATGGTGGGGGGTTCTTGTCTCTCTTCTCCTATACCCCTCCCTTTGTTTTGTTTTGTTATTTTTTATTGTATTCTATGTGGGATTACAATTCTCATGAAGCATGATTATGAAAATGATCTCTTCCACCTTCCTTAATGTTGCTCAAAGTGTCAAAGAGATTTGCATTGCTACGAGAAAATCATTTCAGCGTGTAGGTCTACCCCTCATCAATGCTCAGATTTCAAACCTCGAGCAGAATAACATCACAACATAGCCCAGATTCACTGGATTGGCTCCCGATACAATTGCACTTAGTCGCTGCATGCTCTACTTTGAGAAGTGAGATGCAAAAGAATTATTGCCAGCAAACTGCACAAGTATCACATACAATGCTGAACTGTACCAACATGGATATGGGCACATGGGACCACAATGACATATTTTCTATCATGTACACACTGTCTCTTCCAGCAATGCCATCTTTAAAACTTTACTTGCAAACAAGTTACTTGCTCTTGTCTTTAATGTGAGCAGAAATGTAAGGCAATGTTTGGCAGTACTGACTGCAAGTTAAAAAAAGAAATGAAGAATTATTATTGTGGAGCCCTGATCAAAAGGTTTATCACTCTTTGTTACCAGCAGTCTATATTGACATACACATCACAAAGAGCTCGTCTGAATGGGAAAGCATCCATTGCTGTGATAAAAGTGTGTCGTGACCTAAATAGCGAGACCACTTTGACAGCAAGTGGTCAGTCTGTCGATTTTTGTGCAACAGGTGACATAGAATACTGCATCCATGTTGTCAAAACAGGCTAACCCTGCTACCGTAAAAGAGAATACTTTCACATGAGCAAATTTTCGAGCTCGGAAATTTTTGGCCCGTACAGATTAGTTTTGCATTATTTTGATTCCGTGTAATCAAGGCATTAGCTACTGGAACATAATATAGCAAGCAAGAGTATTCGAGTGCCTCTGTTTTCATGCTAATTTCTGGTTGCGCGAAATGCGCAAAGATCTCAACACCGCAAAAATTTCCACTTTTACAGTATTACCAGGTTCTTGAGACCATTGAAATCTCTTCATTATATTGGGCATCTCATTATATCAGAGATTTAAAAAAAAACCAAAAGAATATAAAAGGAATGAGACCTGCAAAATTCCCTTGTTATATGAGGTATCTTGCTTTATCCCACCATTTTTTAACAAGGATCTACTGTAATACATTACAATCATTTCAAAGCCTATGGCAGGGCTCCACACTAACTTTTTTATTTGGTGGCCCAATGGGGCCACCAAAATCATCAATGTCAAATTTTTGGGGGCCCGAGAGAAAAATTTGGTGGCCGAGAAAACAATAAAACATTAAAAGTCCTTTTTGTTTATGAGTGAAATATTTAAGTTTTATCATAGTAAGAATTGGAAGCTGGACATAATCTTATCTACTCCAGGGTTCGAAATTGGCGATGGTCCGCTGGCCATTGGCCACCCAAAATCACGTCGGACTAGCCAAAAATCATAAAATTCTAAAGTTACTAGTCCGTCTGGCTAGCCAAAATATTGCTTCAGTGTCAAAATTGATTCTAAGTAGTCCGCCTGGCTAGTTCAAAAAAAAGTTAAGTGCGACCCCTGTTAACTCATAAATAAACCTCAACAAACTTGCAACACTCACTCTGAAGCATTCAGTCCTTTCCATAAACTGCTAATTTCCGGTGCAAAAAGTTACGAATTTATCAACATACTTTTCAAAAAGTTTTGGTGGCCCGAGGCGGGCCACCTAATTTGCCCTTTTCTTTAATTTGGTGGCCCGACTTTCATTTTTGGTGGCCCCGGGCCACCGGGCCACCGGGCCACCGTTAGTGTCGAGCCTTGCCTATGGTCACAGAAATGACAAGTCTGCGAGAAGCATACCTGATATGCTGTACAAGATACTTCAAAATGTTTCAATCTATGCAGGGGAACGTGCAGAATGCATTGATCTGCTCTACATGTAAAGCCCGCCGCACACTACACGATTTTGCCCCGATTCACCGGTCTTAAGACCTTAAGACTAGAAGTGTGACGTCACAGTCTTGCCATTTTCTAGTCGTACGACTGGGTCTTAGCGGCAGTCGTAGAGATTTGACAAGTTGAATTTCTACGACCAGTCGGGAGCTTCCAGCCATTCACAATGCAGTAAAATGCAAGCGCACGCAGTGCGCACTGCGCGCGCTTTACAGTCGGGTCGTATAGTGTGCGGTGTCTGGTCGTACGACTGGTCTAAAGACCCAGCTTGGCTTAAGACTCTAAGACCAGTCTGGTCGTGTAGTGTGCGGTGGCCTTAAGAATACACATTCTTCTAAGGGCACATCTTTATACCGTGTCACAGGTGCACATAATGCTTCTAATATACAATCCAATTGAGTAGATTGCCTTCCATCTAAAAATTACAATAAACTGACGAAGCTAAGAAAATTCTGCAAAATGAGGCAATGTACACAGGAGCACATCTAAATGCTTCAAATATATGATCAAATTGGATGATTGCCTTCCACCTAGAAATTACAATTAACTGACGGAGCTAAGAAAATTCTGCAAAATGAGGCATTGTAGACAGTGATCCATAAAAGGAGGAATTCATACTCATCAAATGGCAAGACATTCATTTACATGCACAGCTTCCTTGGCTTCATATAAAAAGCATTGGAAGAAAGAACTCTGGTTTTGATAAACTTTGATTAAAAACGGCAGTTGCACAGTCTCAGCAATTTCAGTTTGATGATATCTTGTGAGATGACATGTGTTACATTGTACATGTCTGTCTGTGTCTGTATGTGTGAATGTCCTACATGAAAATGCGTAGCTATGTGTGAGTAAAATGTTGTGCATGTTGACTGCAGATTCTTCAAGGAGCACCTGCGTATTATTTGATACCCCTGTTAATGGTAACTGACTCATATACATTATGGTAATTCTTTAGTAGCACATGCAAAAAAATACTACCCAATATCTCAAAAGCTGTGTCTCGTGCAAACAGGTAAAATGACTTTTTTTTTTCTCCTGAAAAAATTCCTGAGTATGGACATGCAAGTTTTGTGATTAGTGACTTCACATTTTTTAAGTACTGAGAAAGATAAGTTCGCTTACACCAAGATACACAACTGCATTGGGATCTTTATCACCGTGGTCACAGCATCGTTGCTCCTTTAAATTTGCTGGTCTGATTGACAGCACCACCACCCCAAACTTCATATTTTCTAGTAATGAGTACAATTCAATAAATGCCATGTTGCTGACTGGATACTGCCATCCATCATATCACCGTGATTACTGCAACGCAGGCGGTACCCGCGCATCGCCAGTGTGGGAGACACTGCCGTTGACGCTGTTGCTGATGTCGTACTGGCAGTACGGCAGCTGTCCGTCTTCGTTGTCGCCGCCGCCGCCGCCGTGGTTCACCGCCTTCTGCCGCTTCTCTCGCTCCAGTCTTTCAGGGTTGGCCCACGGCTGTAGCTCACCAGTTCCCAAGAGGAAGTAAACGATGGCGCCAAACATGTAGACTCCGAAGCATACCCAGAATGCAATCTGCCACTGTGAGATGGAGTACTGGAGACAAAAGAAGGGGCCAAATCATATACAAGTTCACTCAGAAACACACCAGACAATTTCACATTCTAGCCAAGTGACATTACAACTTCAAAACTAGGACATTACAACTTCAAAGCTAAATTCACTACGGATGAAAGGCTATCTTTATATCAACAGCACAGTGATGCATATGTGGGTAGGCCTATTGATGGAAAACTCAAGATTAATCAATCAGACTAAATAAAATGAAAAAAAATAACAAACTACGGATAAAAGACAAAGCAAACCCACAAAATCCAATAATCCTGTCACACTACTTAACAAACTACACATGACAGAGGAAACAGACCCAGAAAGTCCAATAATCCTGTCATACTACTGAATTTTATCTAGACTAATATTCACTGGCCTTCAATTTGTATCAATCTTACATTCCACTAAGTAGCCCCCGGAAGACTAACCTGGTTGACGACAAAGAGGCCAACGATGGACGGCCCCAGGATCCCGGGCACGGTGCCCACGGTGTTGGTGATGCCCATCAGGACGCCCGCATAGGCCGGGGCGATGTCCAGATGGTTGACGTTGAACCCGGACATGGCCAGCCCGCCCATGCCCACGGCCAGGGTGAGGAAGGCAACGGCCAGGACGTGGTCGCAGCCGATGTAGCCGGTGATGACCAGGAAGACTGCCGGCAGCACCAGACCTGGCAACGGTCAAGATTGGAGAGAAATACAGTAGGACCTTGATTATCTGGCCATCGATTATCCTAATTCTCTGTTATCCGGACATCGACTGGCTGACATTTTTGTATTATGTTTTCACGTATTTTCAGGGCCAGATCTCACTCAAAACAAACACAAGTTCAACCATTTTCGTGCAAATACACAACAGGACATAACTCTCAATTCCAGTTGAATCATACAAGAACTGATGTTTTGTAAGGGAATGGAACGACCTCCCTTCTACTGTAGTCTCTGCAAACACAATCGATGCTTTTAAGCGCAAATTATCCAACCAACTAACCACAAATTCAGCTAAACGAAAGTAATGACCACTCAAAGCCACACCTCCAGTAAAAATTCCCGAGTGGAATGTTCCGGAGGCTACCAATCCAAGATCCAAGATCCAAGATCCAAGAACTCAATTGTGGCAGCAAAGTATATAACTTTTGAGTCGATTTGTGAGAAGATAACTATGTCAATGACTGGTGCCACGCTTGTCACTGGCACTGAGTGATCAGCAGTGGTTATAGTACAATGCAGCGGCAGTATTTGACAAGTCGCAATATCGATCTCACTGTCGGTCAATATCAATCAAACATACAATACATGAATGGACATGACAGGATATTTTACTTATATTTCGTTTTATTTATGTATCATATGAAGTGTGAAACATGACAAAGGCAGCGAAGATTAATCAATTAAACTGGTACAATGTAATAACATATGAATACCCCTAGCAGCATATGCTAGAAAGTGCTGCATTTGAGCATACATATCTTATCTGGCCAAATCGATTATCCAGAGGCCCGCTGGTCCCAACATGGCAAGATAACTGAGGTCCTACTGCAAATGATTTCACATATTATGTACTACAGTGGAAACTCGATATAACGAGATGGTCGGGACCGAGTCATTTTCCTTGTTATAGCCGATATCTCGTTATATCAGTAGGCATAAAAGAAAGCATAACATAAAGACATTAGTTTGCACACGTGGGACTACCCATCATCTTTCAATCAATACTGATAACTTGGTAATGTGTGTGAGGTAATTACTCACCTTTATGGGTAAGAAGATGCTTTTTCGCCAGTGAAATCCGATATCAAGAATGTTTTTCTTATTAATTGTAGATGTTTGAATTTGTAAATCTATATAGCTTGCGATTGAGTGAAGATCGTCTGTGGATTGGTATGTAGTGGTTATGGTATGGGTGTGTGTTGTGTGTGGAAAGCTTGAATATGGTCTGCACAATGCTCTCTGTGTGTGTGTGTGTGTGTGAAGATGGGGAATTCCCTACGTAGAAAGCCAATCACAGCATCAGATTGCCTCACACTTGCTAAACGTCATGATGATGTCATGTATCATGTACGGCCGTCCCACCACATTTTCTGCATGTATCAGTGCGCGCACACACACACATACACGTACAACATGCGGTGCTAGCTGTAGAGTGAACTGAAGAAAATATGTGTGTACAAGACAGTTTTTGGCGCATCGAGCTTTACAATCTCGGGACATGATAGCACAGGCGAAGTAAAGCTTTACCCGAAGACATTTTGCTTTACCTCGCTATAACAGGTTTGATTGGCTATGTTTTTCTTTGTTCGGAAATCACAAAATTTATCTCGTTATAGCAGTTATTTCGTTATAGCCGATCTCGCTATTAGAGTAGCATTTTACATAGACTTGTGTGGAAGGAAATTTGGGACCGGGAAAATTTCCTCGTAATAACCGATATCTCGTTATAGCAGTGTTCGTTATACCGAGTTTCCACTGTATATATTCAAAAACATTTGGGAGTGGCATCTAGTTTGGTGAATGGAAGAAAAACCAGTCAACCTGGCAATTATCTTACCTAGAGTTGTGAATAACTTTCTCGTCTGAGTAGTGGTCAAGATGTAGTGACCGCGCAGATAGTCGGCGACCTGACCGCCGGTGTTGATCAGGATCCACATGACAAGATAGGGCACAGCTGCCAGAAAGCCGCTCTGAAAAAGACAGACATACCACAGCCAATAGATGAGCAGTGTAGCACAAGCTGGAATAATACCATCAGTTGTTAAGGATACATTGACACTTACAAAACAAACAAATGAAGAAATGACAACAACGCATTCATAAATGCATTCTGCACTATACTTAACAATCTAGTTATTGTATATTGGTCTGTATATGGTTTACGCTTTTTTCCTTCCCATAATTGGAGGTTTGGCAGTGTAAAAAGATGCTTTATCTGGGTCTAGGGCAATTACCCCCTGGGCAATTACCCCGGACTCTTCCCCTGACCCTAGCCCTAATCCTGAACCTAATCCAAACTCTAACCCAAACTCTATACTCTAAACCTAACTCTAACCCTAATCTTTACTCTAACCCTCTTTATCACTAACCAGTATTTAGCCAGGGGGGTACATGTAATTGCCCTGATACGGTTTTATCTGCTATCTGTAGTGATCATGTTTTAATTTTCGTAGCAGAGCTATGAACAGCAAAAAAAAAAAAAATAATAATAATAACAACTGCATCAGATACCTATATGCCAGATCTGTATGAGCTACTACATAACGATATAAACTAACTTTCACTTGCATCAAAACGCTAAATTTGTGCCATTTGACTGGCTCTGCAGCGTTTGTTCTACACGACCTCATGCTAAATCCACATCAGACACTATAATTCTGCACAGAATTGGCCTCTATATCTTTCATGAAGAGCAAAAGTTCTTATGAGTTGTGGTCTGCTATTACAGAACATTCCTGCTTGCGCCGCATCCTGCGGCTGGACTGCAGTAGACTCCTACCTGGGATATGTCAAAGCCAAGGCCAAATTTGAGGTAGGAGGGCAGGTTGGTGAGCAAGGTGTAGAAGCCCCAATTGTTGGAAAAGTGAGCCACGGAGATGGCCAGCAGACGCACCGACGTCAGCATCTCAAACCAAGGCACTTTGGGTTTCTATTGAGGGTTGGGATTGAGAAAATGTTAGGATGATGAGATGAGTGACACATGGGGTGCCAAAACTTAGTGCAAGTTTAAACAATGAAAAAAAAATGGTGGGGGGGGGGGGGGGATAAGTAATGCACTAAGAGGTAATGCACACATACCAAAGCCTAAACCAGATAATGAACAGAGTATCCCTTCAGCAAGTCAATCTTAATATCAGCTTTTGCTGACTTCTGAGTTAATAGTGGTAAATAGAAAGATAAGTGACTTCAAGTATTTTTTTTTTTCATTTGACATTGTTTTTTATATACAAACAGAAGGGACATTACCATAAAATAACTAGAAAAAGATTACACAGCTTCAACACCTTAAATTACCATGAACACTCATAACACTTTAAAAAAAATAAAATAAAAATCATAAAACAAATAATGAACAGGTTTCTTAACAATTTACTTTTGACACAGGCTGGATGGCCTTTTGAAGGAATGTGAGTTCCTCTTGTGAGATGCGTGGATGTTTGTCAGGGTAGTCATGTATAAGAAGTGACCAAAGGACAAACCAGATGACACCACACACACCTGCAGGATGGGGAGAGAGAAGGGGGCAAAAAGTTTAGACACACAGGGGTAAAACAATTAAAGGGATGGTACAGTATTGGTGGAGATGAGAATTGGGCTTTTAACTTTTTGCGAGATACCAAGAAAACACTTATGAAATAGTATGGAGCATACCATTTTAAGAGGAATTCAAAGTTTATTAGATAAAAATCGGGTTTGGAATGACTGAAACATCTCCCCCCCAAAAAGAAATAAAATAAAACAAAGCGATCATAATAAAGTGTGGGTCTGTTTTGGATGTCTCAGCCATTTTAAAACCAATTTTCATCAAATAAGTTGAATTCCTCATGGAATTACATGCAGATGCTCTTTCATATTTCATAAGAGGTGTCTCATCTATCTTACCAAAAAATGTTAGAAACCTGAAATTACGTTTCAACCAAAACTATACGATCCCTTTAATAGGCACACATACACTGTAAGTCAACCTTCTCCAAAAGTTGGGGTGAGGTACACGTAAGTTTGATTTGCTAATTACTACAGCAGTCAGTCTTGAGAACATACATACATGCACCTCCTCAAATAACTACTCCTACATACTGGGTAAGGTCCATTTGAAATGGAGACAGTGAGACATATAAAAATATTGACAAGTCTCTGAAAACAAGGGCTTCAGTAAATAGTAACTCATTCCAATTTTACTTATTTCTTAAAGCTAATTCTTAATTAGCATTTCTTTTGGGGGTAAAGTCTCTTTTAAGTCACAAGAGCAGCTAAGTAAAATAAACACACCATTTACTAATTACACTTAGAACTGCTGTTCCACATATAAGCAATATCAAGTATAAGCAGTTGTTTTTACATCACACTTCTTGTTGGATGTGGAAAATAAAGGCATTTGAATGTAGATGAGTATTGGCTGGCTCGATTTTCTCTCTCTCTCTCTCTCTTGTGAATACTTCCTCAGGTGAAAGGTCACCAGAGAGTCCTGTAAGTCGACTCACCAAATACGTAGAAGACCGAGGGCCAACCTCCTAGGAAATCTGAGTCGGAGAGGACACCAGAGATTGGGAGGGCCAAAACTGTGCCAAAGTGAGAACCTGTCGAGGAAAAAAAAAAAGGCAGAGTGTGACCAAACTTTGATCCTGATCTGGGTTACATAGAATGTTCTCTTGTTTGACAATTTCACTCTGCAGTGAGCCTCATACACATGTACAACCAAGAATAAACATTGTATTTTCTTCCTTTTTTTCTGTCCTTTCTTTCTCTTGTGAAGAAGATATGCATTTGCATATATATGTTAACTGTGCATGTGAAATCTGGGGGGGGGGGGGTGTTTCAT
Organism: Diadema antillarum; assembly: GCF_040938485.1. Classification (NCBI taxonomy): domain Eukaryota; kingdom Metazoa; phylum Echinodermata; class Echinoidea; order Diadematoida; family Diadematidae; genus Diadema; species Diadema antillarum. The sequence goes on from NW_027272665.1 coordinate 146,080, forward strand.
AAAGTTGTTCGTAAAGTTACGAATGACTTAAGAACAACTGGTGATCAGTTCTTGTGCTGAATTATGGAAATTCTGATAAGTATAGCACATCAGAACTGATCACCAGTCGTTTTTAAGTCGTTTGTAACTTTACAAACAGCTTTATGAAACAGGGCCCTGATTTGAACATACATTGTACTGTACTAGTGCAGTCACATACGTCATGTACATCGACGCCACAAGTGTGTGTACAAAAGAGGCTGTGAAGTTTAGGGTTCTATTCAAGCACTTAATCTCGACTGTGCTGTGTGCAAGGATTGGGACAAAAACAGGACCATTTACAGCAACCATAGTGAAGGGATTATTGAAATAAGCTGGAACTTTGAATACTCAAGGGGCACATTTCATTCATGACTACAACCAACTTTCAGTGCAGTGGTGTTATCTTCTCAAAAGTTGAAAGATGCAGAGTGTGGAAAGGGTTTTTCAAGAAATGGTAAGGGGCCCCTAAGAGACAGACCTAATTTCATCACACTATTCTAAAAAAAAAAAAAACTGCAAAAAACACAATTTCCCATTTGTTTTATGATACCAAACTTTATAATGACGTAAAAGAAGAGTAATTACTGCTCTTTGGAAAATTTAAACAGCTTAAAACTGACTTAGATAACCCTTTACACCGTTTTTGAGTCCTCACACAAAATCGGGGTGTGCAACTCTTTGTTGGTTTTATGCTGCATGGTCACATGCGTTGTTGTCAGTTGTTGGGTATGACAAATATCACTGAGATGATGTGACATAGTGACTAGATGAGCATATCTAGTTCTATGCTATCTTATCTATGTTTTATGTTCTTTGATAGTCTATGACCTTGCCCTACATGTATAGCCTGGTTCACAGTGAATGAGGCTGGTACATTCTTTGCTTTTCACATACAGACCTTGTACAGAGTGTGCAAACAATGAGGCAGGCATGTACAAAAAAAAAGTGCATTGGTCAGTTTCAGGGTCAAGAGTAAGAATCACCTGACTTGTTGACCACTGACATAGCCCCTAAAACAATGAATAATAGCATAAAGTACAATCTTAAAAAAAAACAGTGATTATTATGAGTTCTATGAAAATATATCAGTGAGCCTATTTTATTCACACTGAAATTTGCAATGATCATTCACTAGTAGTCAATAAATAAACAAGTTTTATTTCATTGATTTCATTTCAAAATGTACAAGTCATGCACATGATACTGTGTAAGCTGTTATTTTTGTGAGGGTTTAATTTTCGCAAATTTCATGAATCACAGTTGGATTGCAAACTTAACAACACACGAAAATGTGTCCATGCGCCAGGGTAATAGTCTAATTACATTAGTGTAAGCATCAATTCGCAAAAACAACATCTTGCGAAAATGTCCATGACCTCCTCATTTGCAAAAATATCTGTACGTGAAAATAACAGCGTACACAGTAGACACTGGTATTGCCTTGAAAATCACTTTACAGCTAAAATGATGAGACCAATGGAAAACAATGGAAAGCAACAATAATGATAAATTCATGTCATTAAAGATTAAGTAATGGCACAGTTTGCAAAACAATGCAAAATCAAAACATGTACAACATAAGTGTACATACTGCACTTTTGCATGGCACTTTGTTTACATGTGAGGTAGTCCATATCAAGAGGTTGTGATAACTATTACATAATGTCTTTGGAAACACACAAGATTTACCTTTCAAATCCCCACTGGTCTTTGAGTCTTCAAACTAAATACTCTTGATAAGACGGAGCATATTCTGATAGGACAGCCAACATTACAGTTGTAGCCCTGAAACTCTACTAATGCTTGCTCGACTGTAAAATTCAATATCTGTCAGTACAGCATAGGAGCATGTTCAGAAGTATTACCGGTTGTTTGGATCAGTAAATTGGCAACATTGCACAATATCAACCAAGATATCTTTCTGTTCAGGTAACAGGCACTTCATGCTTTCCAAACACTGGGTATTACAAGTGCCAAAGGTGCCCCCATGCTGGCCCACGGTGGTAAAATTACTAATTTATAACATTGATAAAATATATCAACTCCTACAATTTACCGTGAAAGCTGAATTTTTTTGCGCAGCATAAAACTAGCACAAAAATAAAGACATGTAAATTTTTTGCCTGTTATACATGATACAACTTCATATTTTGATTCTGTGAAATCAAACACTTGTAAGCAAAATTCATCTTTATAGGGCTGAGCGCAAAAAAAAAAAAGAAAATCACTTGCAAAAAATTTCCACTTTCACAGATCCCATATGTGCTCGTAATACTGCTTTGTAAGTGTAGAAATTGTAGAATGTAGCTACTGGTTTACCTGCGTAGGTGAAGGTAAGCAGACGACTTCTCTCGACAGGGGGCGCCCAGTGGGCCCACAGGGCATTCATGGCAGGAAACGTCACACCCTAAAGGTAAAAAATAATACACCAAGCATACAAATCACAAACACAAACACATGACAGTCCAACCTCTGTGTGAAGCTTGTTTATGGAATAGGAATCTTACCACAAACTACATCACAGAAAGCAGCTCATTTTCCACCAATATGCGTGCTGAAAATCGCCCAACCAATGATAAAAAAGTCTCGTGTTTACAATTAAATCATTAGCTTTCTGCTTCCACAGCACCTTAATCAGAGCACGCGTTTTAAATAGTGCGCATATGTAAACCTCGTGCAGCTTAAACTCCCACATTCATTGACCCTATTTGCCAAAAGATTTTTTAAAATCCCTCAAAAACTCATAAAAATATCCGGATCGCTACCAAAATTGAATCATCTGTTCCTTATGTCATTATCAACTTTTCCTGCAAGTTTCATCCAAATCCCTTCACAACTTTTTGAGTTATATTGTAAACAGAAAAACAAACCAACGCTGAAAAAAACATAACCTCCTGGGGGGGGGGGCGTTTAAAGGTACAGTTTACCAATTGGGAGCAGTGATTTTAAAAATGTTCGAGTTATCCCATTTGATGCATATGTACACTCTGTGTGTAGGTGAGTCGTATCACAAAACATCTTACTATATACAAAATTTGCAATAAAACCTAAAAAATAAATACTAAGGAGATATCACTATTTTTCTCAACAAACCATAACTGTAGACGGTTTACGCTAGAAACACTTTCATTATAACTATTGTTCACATTTTGTATATTTAACAATAACATTGATTTTCCTGATTAAAATTTTCACATTGGTTGTTTCTATCCCTAACTCACATATCAGAACTATTTTGAAGCACTACAGCTGGGTTTTTGTTTAATCTGCAAATGGTAAATAATGTCTTTAATATAAAGTTGATTTAACATTGACTCCCACCTCTCCTATTCCAGCGAGGACTCTGACGGCGATGAGCCAGGCTAGTCCCATGTCGGCCGCGATGGGGGTCAGGAGGGTGAAAATAGCCGTGCAGAGTACCCCCAGACCAAAGAGCCACTTGCCGCCGATCTTGTCCCCCAAGATGCCGCCGGGGATCTGGGTTAGGATGTAGCCGTAGAAGAAGGAGGCCAGAATCTGCTCCTTGGTGTTGGAGTTCCAGTTGAACTCGCCTTCCTAGAAACAAATCATCAAGCCCTTGTGTTATTTTTGCTGTACAACTAGTTCACTTGTCATCTCAGGAAGCTTGCAACTATGACATTTCACTGCATATATGCCCTTCATCAGAGAAGTTTAGAGTAAACTGGTTCAATACATTAAATATGCACCACATCAATCAGGAATGAAAAGCATTAAAATTTGCCAATTTGAAACAGAAGGATTGACTTTAATCTTCTTTAATGGACAATGAGCTTGTTCTCAGTAAAATTGGCAACTCTGGATTCTACTGCATATACATCCTACATTGGAGAAAGATCAGACTGAGCTGATTCAATTCATCAAGTTTGCACAAAATCAGAAATAAAGAGCAAAACAGAGAATTGCCAATTCAAAACACAAGCACTGACTTTGATCTTCTCGCAAAGTGTTGCCAAGTTGAGGATCAGTGAAAAATTCTTCAGATGACCTGTCCACTAAATCTTGTCCATTGATATAATTTATAGCTCCAAGTGCACAATTTCTGAACACTGCCTGGTTAAAGGGAATGGTGTGATTCAAGAAAAAGACGAAAGAGAATCTTTAAAAAAAAAAAACGCAAACAAAGGGAAACTGACCAGAAATTAATGTAATTTATGACTGGAAAAATGAAAATTTTCCTTCGGGTTTATGCCAGGTTTAAGTGTGTGCATGTTTGTCACACACAAACACACTGCTGTAGCTTATGATCATCCAAGCACTGAGAATTTAGGGGTTCTGGGACAAAGATTGTACTAGGGCTTTCTATAGCTCAGTCAGTAGAGCACCGGGCTAGCAATCCGAAGGTCTCGCGTTCGAACCCTGATGGAATCCCATTTTCTTTGCTCATTTCTCAACTCTTTGAAAAAAAAAAAAAAATACTTTTCAAAGATTTCAGTGTGAGTGCTGATTTCCTTGATGATATTCAGAAAAAAATAACACTGGAACTCCGTGAATTCAATTGAATGTAATGACCTATCAGTACATGCTTGCCTTCACACCTCAACTTCAACTAGGAATGACCTAGGTAATACCATAGGGAGGGACGTATGAAATCCCATTAGAAATCAAAACTTTTCACTCTCATACCCATGAGACATTGCCAATATTGTACAACAATCTGCCATGTAGGACTAATAATGCTTTGAAGTCAACAAAGACATTCCTCTTCCCACCCTTACAACAGGATAGAGTTATCAACCCTGTTTGCAGCAAGATGCCTCTTTCTGGCAGGAGCACTTTCATTCATCAATAAAACAGCTAATGAACATCATGTGTGCTTAGTCCATCTTTAAAACACAAGTAAGAGTTACTCGCAAGTGTTATGGGAAGTGACATAAAAGTTACATAAAAGTTACAATTATGGTAACTTTGCCATCCAATGGTAACTTCCATGGAATTCTTGACTTTGATTGGCTGTTGAGTATCATTGCCATGGTAGTTACCATTGGATGGCAAAGTTACCATAATTGTAAATTTTATGCAACGGGCCCCAGATTGGACCTTTTCATCAATCAATGAAATGGCCCTTCCACAAATAGGCACACTGTACAAAGCAAAGCCTGCCGCAAACAGGGTTGTTTTAATACTCTGTAGATGCCTTTCCCATTCAAGAAAGCCATATCCAACCTTGTGCGTCGAGTTGCCATACATGGACTCATTGACGGGACAGCTGACTTGGGAGGCGTTGATGGCAGAGGTGGAGCCGTTCACCATCGCCGTCATGGCAACGCTCAGGTTCACCCTCATTGCATAGACATTGACGAATCCGAGGAAGCCGTAGAAGGCCAAGACATGGCGGGTTGCAATGCATCCAGGAACTGAAAGGATGAATATAATGAGATATGGATGACATTTTTTGCCTAAATTCCATTTGAATCTAGCCCATATTTTCAAATTTATGTACTTTATCATTCGGCTACTGTATAACCATAAGTTAATGTCATTTTTGCGAGGGTTTAATTTTCACGAATTTCGCAAATCACAGTTGGATCGCATATTTAACAACACGCCAATATATCTCCATGCGCTTTGTTAAGAGCATTAATGTAAAGCCAAGGTTGGGGTCGATTCGTGAAAATAACAGCGTATACAGTATTTACCAATTTTACGAAATTTCGATATAAAATCTAAAGAAAGAACGTTTTGGTGTTTGGGAGTAAAGTAGCCCGGGCCGAGTGCAAACTTAATCAGATAGATAGCTGTATTAACATGATTGAATTTATCATTTTCAAAGCATGATTTGCCATATAAGCCCTTGTCACACATGATCCACTTAACCAGTGCAAAATCTTTACCACATTGTCATTGTAGAATTCTAGACTTCTAGTAGGTCTAGATTCTACATGCAGTTCATCATGTTCATCCGAATTGGATGTTGGATGGCGAAGGCGAAGTTCCCAGTTCCTTCAATATGTGTGGTTACATGGAATATAGTACATGGGACTACACTTTAGCTTACCTCTCGGGGCGACAATAAATTCCTCTTTGGTTTGCTTGCCAGATTTTTCCACGCTTACTTCGCCATCTTCATCTTTTAAAAGAGGAGTATTGGCCGAATGTGCGTCACCTTCAGAGCCGATAGCCATCTTAAATTTTGGGGAGAGAGAGAGTAGCTATCGAAGCTCTCACAACATAAGAATGCCTAGGTCTACTTGTTCCTTTCTCGTACACGTATTATACGAACTTATATGAACGCGTAGATCGGCCACGGTCGGTAGTCTGTGTGCGCATAGAAGGCGTCGACGTTCACTTTGTTTTGTGTTGTGGATGACAGCTGCCGCCTATCATGTGACTCCCCTCTCGCCGCAGCCAGTGAGTGCACAGCGGGTCAAGGCGTAGGCAAAGTTCATTCATTGAAGCAAAGTACAGGCCAAGGTTCACACGAGAACGCGAGAAAAACAAAACGATTTATAAACATCAAAACGTATTTTATATATTTAATTACTTTGTAGATATACATAATGTATTACTTTTTATGTTTGATGTATATTCATCACTCATAGGCCTCTTTACTAATTGTATTATGTTTACATACCATTATATAAGTATAATAAGATATACTTTTATAATATTTATAAGTACGGGAGAGTGAGAATTTAAGTTACTTGTGTTTTGGCTTTCATCGTGTATAATAAAAACATAACTTTTATATCACCGTTTGACCGAAGAAAGAGTTAGCCGTGCTTAGATATTACATAATCAATTACGCACACATACATGTACATCAGCAGGGAATATGGCCCGATGGCCCGGGACCACTGAAATTTGTGTCGGCCCACCAATTTTATCTTTTGGTGGCCCGATCGGGCAACTTGGATTCAAAATGGGTTGTTACCTTTTGCTTTTATTTCGAGCCACTACATATATCTCTTTGAGACTACTAAAATGTCTGATTTAAAGATCTATTCCGGAAAAGGCCACGTATACATTAAAAAAATAGTGTCGAATCCTGCATATATAGACTTGTGGTAATAATGAAATTATAATTATATATCTATGTATATCATATTTAAGATAAATAGATTGAGAGGGGGGGTGCTAGGATCGCTTGGTTGATTGATTGATAGAGAATTTATGATAAATATATTAACATCTTCGTCGTCACCAACACATACATCACGAACGCACGTCTATATAGCTCTCTTATATGAAGAATATATATCTTACATCATTTATTTTCATCATATCCCCTCATGAAGAGAAACAAAGATGAAACGAATAAACAGAAATACAGACAAGACAGACAGAGATTAATAGATTATAGATGTACTGACATACTCGGGTATATAGATAAAAAGATAAAGAGAATATAATCACTGATGTATAGGTATAGATGAATTATAGATCGATAGACGAATAGATAGAAAAGATATAAAGATAATAGACATAATAGATATGAAAATATGAGCCTACATACATGCATACAGGTATATAGATAATAGATAGAGAGAGAGAAGATGACATTGTATAGAAAGAAACATCAACGGACTTTATACATTGTCCAGTGCGATGTGGCACCCCTGAGATCCTACAATCTGCGATCCTGATACATGCCTAACCATCACACCCCACGCTCCATCTTATAATGATGAGAATAGATAATAATAATAATAACCAGATAGTGTTCTTCTTTAAGTCGAGATAGATTGAATGAAAGAATAGACCAGTCATCGTAATTCATCTTTGCGCATGAGCAGAAAAAGGTCATTTATACCACCAGGCATTTTGGTTCATTGATTCACTGAGATAAGTATCTGTGATGTGATGATTATTCATGTGATTCTTATCTAAACAGTGCTTGCCAGCACATCCACCTGACAGCAAGCCTGGTATTTGGTAATATCAAAAGAAAAGGGTTGTTATAGCATTCAATACGAAACGATGAAACAGGTGCCTGCTAAAGTGTCAGCTGACGGACCATTCTGGCCATCTGGTCTAAACGCAAGTTCATACTGTGTTTGAACACGATCACGAATTTCCATAAATTGTTATGTCGGGCAGACTTAAGCATTATACCGCTTTGAAAACGAGTGAAGTGCCTAACCAACTGAGAAAAAAAGAAAGGTCATTTGTACCAAGATGTACATGAGGTAATAAGCCAGTTCTTAATTAGCTCATGTACACATTGGTACAAATGACCTTTCTTTTTTCGCCATGGTTAGGCACTTCACTCGATCGTTTTCGAAGCAGCATAATGCATAAGCTTTCCCGACGTAACAATTTATGGAATTCATGCTCAAACAAAGAATGAGCTTGCGTTTAGAGCAGGTGATCAGAATACTCCATCAGCTGACAATTTAGCAGGCATCCATTTCATTGTTTTGTATTGAATGCAATAACAGCCTATTTCCTTTTATATTGCGAAATACCATTCTTGCTGTCAGGTGGATGTGCTGGCAAGCACCATTAGATAAGGATAATCATCGCATCACAGATACTTATCTCAGTGAATTTACAAACCAAAATGCTTGTTGGTACAAAATTGACCTTTTTCTGCTCATGCGCAAAGTGGAAATACGAACTAGTCTATTACGAACTGGCTTTTTACAATGAATGAATAAATGAGTGAATGAACGAATAAATAAATGAATGAGTGAGTGATGAATGAATGAATGAATGAATGAGTGAAGGAATGAGTGAATGAATGATGATGACGATGATGATTGATTGATTGACTGATTGATTGATTGATTGATTGATTAATTGATTGATTGATTGATTGATTGATTGATTGATTGATTGATTGATTGATTGATTGATTGATTGATTATGATTGACTGATTGATTGTTTGATTGATTGATTCCATTAATGAATTAATTCATTCATTATTAATTTATTATTCATTCATTCATTCATTCATTCATTTATTGACTGACTATATGACATAATATGCCTGTATGTAACTCAATACTTATATACACGTATATCGATGAATGGCTTTACATGAAACCAACCGTAAGTTGATTATGCACGCTGATTTGATCCTGTCAAATAGATTTTATTCTTTTTCTTTCAGCGACTATCTCCTCTCTTGATAATCATGGCCATGTGGTTCTCGTGATATACTTCCTCTTCCCATTATTGTTTCCGCTCTGTAAACGTAGTGAGCAGACGACAGGCAGCTATGATGCTTGGCTACCGGTATCAACTGTTATGACGGTATCACATGACTGTCACTGGTGATTGGTTGACACGCGAACATACTGAACTGTAGTCAATGTTTGTTGCAATCCTGTTGTGTGGATTTTTTTTCTTTGAGTGTTTGTTTTTCATCTGTAAGTCTTTATAAATGATATAGGACAGATATATTATGACATTGGTTTAAAACAATGTGAAAATGGGGGAAAAGAACTTGACGTCAATTTCCCATCATCCTTGCAATGTTGACAAACTGATCATTAACCATTCATGAATGTGTACATTAGGGGCTTTTTTTTAGTATAGCCGCTTGTATCTGTGTATATTAAAGATATGTGTATCTGCAGCGCTATGCGTTTGTGTATGTGTGTGCTTGTGTGGGGTTTAAGGAAAATTACTTTCTTTGTGGGTTTATTAATATACAACAAGCCTCAATGATTACAAATCACAACAGTATGCACAGTCACCATCTATTAACGTTAAAGGACAAGTTCACCTTCATAAACATAAGGATTGAGAGAATGTAGCAATATTAGTAGAACACATCAGTGAACGTTTGAGGAAAATCAGACAATCCGTTCAAAAGTTATGAATTTTTGAAGTTTTTGTGCAGTAACCGCTGGATGAGAAGACTACTGCAGTGTATGTATAACTTAGATGTCACATGCGTACAACAATATAAGGAAAATATAAAGAGAATTTCATAAAATTCCATCTTTTGAAAAAAGTACACATTCCCCTGACTCGTTACCGACAAATGTTATGGGTAATATTATTCCCCCTGCCTTTAGATAGAGGCAAGTCAAGTGCTCTTTTATTATACGAAAAAAGTGAAAATATGTTGAATTTTCTTTTACATTTTCTTTATACTGTTGTACGCATATGACTCACAAGCTGTAGTAGTCTCCTCATCCAGCGGTTCCAACACAAAAATTTTAAAAATTCATAACTTTTGCATCGATTGCCCAATTTTCCTCAAACTTTCACTGATGTGCTCTACTATTATTGTTGCATTCTCTCAATCCTTATCTTTATGAAGGTGAACTTGTCCTTTAATGATTATCCTCCCCTGTCTTATGTCAACTGGACATTAATTTTGACAGTCGTCTCACAGAGAGAAACCCCTCCGTGTCGTAGTGACTGCTGATGAGAAGGATAAACCTTTAGATGGAGTAAAATCTAACAAGCGAAAAAGCTTTACAACTTATTGGACATAAATATTTCAATAGTTATGTGGACATTTTAAAATTTCACTCTCTACCCGACACACTTTGAGTATACATGTGAAGAGTTTCATATTTACACAAAGGTTTACAGAGAAAAACTTTAAGTCACATTAAAGGTAGGCCTATAATTATTTCTCAATAGTGCATTGGAAACGTTTCATTTTGCTCTATTTGATGATGGACTTATTTTTAAAATGTTTAAATAATGACGCGCTTAACCCGTCTTAACTCTCTATATTAACAAAGGCTTATGACGAGAGAAAAAAACGTTGATTTTTAATAATTATTTGTCATAAAGGTATAGTTCTCAGAAGGGTTCGAAAGTTAGTCTTCCACTTTCTGAACTTTGCTGCAATAATGTCGAAAGGGTTTACCTGCAGGAAACTTGTCTGGCTGACGCGATTTTCCAGGATATGAGTTGTTTTGGAATATTTTTGAGATCAAAAGTGTAAAATAATTTAGATTGGAGTTCCCGACACTTATGATACTCCTGAAGAGCCCTTCTAATTCAGTACAGTCATGGTGGGTATAGGTATAGAATTAACGTTACGACCGGGCGTGACGACTGAACGTGCCCTAAAATGTACAGTTATATCAATTTTATCAGGCAATCGTATTTCCTAACAAGCTGAGCACTGCCGCATTGCGATTTATACTCTCACGCTGCAGAATGGGTAAATGGATATACAGTCATGGCCCGAATAGTAGATTATCGATAATCTTTTATAAGATATCACACCACGATTTGATATATTCTCAGATTGCAAGATTGAACTTTTTGGGCTAAAATTCCGTGTCATCAGAGCATTATGCAATATATCACAAATTTCTTATGCATATTTCCATTTCAGAGCAATTAAAAAAATTACAGTTTCTGTAGACATTGATATGGGAGCTATATTATGATACCCATAATAGATGAAATCAAAGAAAATAATGATGCATAAACGCATCAAGAACAGGAAGAGAAAAATAAAGACACCTATAGAAATTTAAAGATCCGCTGCAGCAGGTTTATAACATAACATTGATGCCAATTACAACCACATAGGCCCTACAGAATATACAATATAAAATATAAAACGATGCCATGACGTCACAAGGTTCCCATCCAATAGTTGGATACAAAATTTCACGGACAATTCTGACCTTTTTTACAGATAAATTCACTTTCATCAGTCCCAAAAAAAGCGGAACGGTGGATTTTCTATTCTTCTGCAATTAGGACTATAAGAGGGAGGTAACATTTTGCTAAAATATCCTCTCGACAGAGAATAAATCATTTTCGTTTTTTTAAATTTTGGTTAAGACAAAACTGCGACATTATTTTTATATGTGCGTAGGTTTTAATTACAGCATCATTCTGTATGATTTGCTGTTTCATGAAATTTGCTTCTGCGACAATCATTGCTCTCATGAAATATCTGCACGCTAAGCCAAACATAAAACCTACCCACAAACATAACTCTAACACTAATCCTTATGCTCACATCACTAAGCCTAAAACCCTGTCACAACCCTAACCCCAAGTTCTTGCCCGAGAAAATAAGACGGGAGCAATGTTGTCGCAGGAGCAAATGTCGAGTCACCATATAATTAGCACCATATGCGATTATGATTCACTTTCCTCGTAAAAGTTCGATCTTTGGATGAAGGTATTGGGAATCGTACAATTCCAGTTTGAGTGCCAAAACACGAATCTCACTACGACGGTGAAAACATTATCAATGGACAAGGTCTTTCGGTCATTCTGACATTAGGTGGCGGCAAACTAAATGCTGTACAAAGTCAGACTGTCAAGTCGAATTTTTGGAGATCACATTTCGCTGAATTGATGCAAAAGATGCAAAATACCGTAGTTATAGTTCCAGGAAATACGAAATTAATGTTAATGCTTTACTGATACAAAAAAGATGTTCTTGATATCAATTAATTTCCATGCTAATGGAAACCTGCATGAGAGTAAAAAAGTTAGCAACATTTTGTTTTCAATATTTTTTTCTGTTTTATTAGTTAGAGCTGGGCTAAGCATCATTCATATTTGGAAGGCATTCAAAGACACAAATTGTAGATGTGTTGGTATGTTCTTGCAGACAAATTAGGAAAACTTTGCAGAAAGATTAATTGACTGAAACATCAACATACCGCCGCGTTCAGACCACGCTAAGTTGTATAGCTCCCTCTTGTGCCAGGAATGATTTAGAAATTTACCAGTGACGTCACTTGGGCGGACATCTTGCTCGTAGGATCACTGTGTTGCGGGAAATCAGCTACCGTAAAGAAAGCGACGAAACCGTACCAAGTACGAGTAATCAAGAACGGATTTTACTCTGTGACCTCTTGGATATTTTTCATTTACGGATTCTATCCACATGCTTACTTAGTTCTTGGATATACAAGCAGACGGCGGAGGATTTTGGAACGCCATGTTCAAGTGTATGCCGCTCTTTCGGGCCTGCAACAGGCACGTCGAGTACATCGACAAGCGGCACTGCAACCTGCCCGCGGTTCCGGACGATGTCTATCGCTATGCACGCACTCTGGAAGAGCTGCGCTTGGACGCAAACCAAATCCGAGATTTACCCCGAGTAAGCCACACGACCTTTTTGGTCATACGTGAATCATAGCAGGCATTAAGTACTATCCCAGCTAACGCCCGTATTCCCACCATTTATATCATGTTACCAGGTTTCGGTTGCTTTAAACTGTGTTTTTAATTTCAGTTGAAAACATTACAGTCACTTTGTGTAGAAAGTAAAGTGGTGACTGTGGATGTATTGTTGTGTTGGTGGTCCTATTGACAATTGTGAGGACTGATGTTTACAGTGAGAGATTGACGTTTTAGCCATTTATGCTATTGCAATATGTACATCCATATAGGCATAATTTCAGAAGATGTGCATTGCAGCAAATTGGCAAAATGAAAACTTGTACAAATAATTCAGGGGTTGCTTCTGAAGTAAAATCATGTTGTCTTATAGAATCTACTAGGCATAGATCTATCACACCATTTTTAAAACTTTTTTATTTTAACTTAAAACCGTTTGCAGAGGAAGGAGGGGCATAAAAGAAACACAAAACAGAAAAAAAAATTGAAATTCGTTTTTTCGTTCTCGAGTTATGCGAAAAATAAGACTCGAAAAAAGACCCTAAATTCAGCCATTTTGGGAAAATTGCATTTTTGGCACATTTTGACCCAGTATTTAAAAAAAAATCATAAATTCATAATTGCCCAAACACCGTCAAGTTGCTAGAAAGCTGGACATACCACAAAGAAAAGAAAAAATGAGCATTCAGAATTTTGTAATTTTCTTGTAATAAAGCATGGAAATACCTCAATTTGGTCATGAAATCACTGACGGGCCAGTCAAATTTGTTGAAAAATAAACTAAGTCCAGCTAACATGTGTAAAAGATAGGCATAGCGCTGCACAAGGTCAAACCCTGACTCGTGGTTCGCGGCCGTAGCGTAGCGTAGGAAGTTGTGCAAAAAAGAGTGGAAGGCGGAAAACAATAAGCTGTCCCAAATGCCATGAAAATAATTGAAAAATGAATCATATATCAAATGAAAGGAAAATACTTCAAAATTAATAATCTGATATCGAAATTTAGATATTCGAGCAAATTCGGGTAAAAAAGTACATCTTCTTGCCTTCCCGTCGCTTGCCGGCGCGAGTCGCTATCTTGGAAAATTTCGGGACTCGGTACCCGATGCCAAGGTATACAGCTTGGTGATTGGCAACCTCATTTCCAGATATATTACGTGTGGCACCCGGAAACGATGCAGAAAGCACACACAAACAGGTTACGAAATTGCGTGGCGCGGAGGTTGCCACCGAGATATCGCCGTTCGAGCTTCCCTGACCGTGTCGGTAAGCCGCGCTTCAAGCCTCTTTTTTTCGTATTTGTCATCAAAAACAGACACACATCAACACAGACACGCAAGAAACAGATATTTTTTTCTTAAATATGTATGTTTTTATTTCTCATCATTCAAAAATTTGACAAAACAATCATGATTTCTCACCCCAGTATCATCACTCACTTCACATGAAAATGGCCGAACACGCACGATCATTTTGAAATGGCTGATTTTTGGGTGCACGCGAGTGACGTGCCTACTTATACACTGTAAGCTGTAGAGTCTACAAATGTGTAGACCTACCCAGGCAGTCATTTAACATTGTCAATGATACAAGGAAGGTGTGTGGATCTACACTCAATATTCTGTGTCTTGTGTGTGTGGGAAGGTTGTTGTTGTGTTTGAGGCGCGTCATTCACGTTATGAATATTTGCGCCTTCATCTGCGTAATATCATTATTTTGCATAATATAATTAATTTCTCAGAAAATAAACTTTAATACTTCACAATTTAAATATTTTTATGTGTGGTATCTGACCTGCTGCATATGATTAGGTGCATTTCTTTATATAAATATAGTCTAGTTTTACAAGGAACGCTCTGGTAGCAATAAAAGCACTGATTTACACTGTAAGACATTTAAAGAACATAAGTCATGGAAAGGCTGTCATGTGCTCTTCATTCATCTTAATTAATCTTTGATTCACTTTGAAGGGAGCAGAGGATTACGAAAATGAATTTTTACCTACACGTACGTGTACATGCAGGTTTTGAGGAGGAACATGGTCCTATTTAACATATCAATCCATGCAAATTATCCTCCAATCCCCTACATTTATTGAAGGCAATAATTCTTCTGATTTATAATTTGATATATCTGTCATATCAGGGCCCTGTTTTATCAAAAGACGTAATCGATTTTAAATTTCCCTAAAAACACACAGGCTGCCATAGACTTATGATAGAAATCAACTGTATAATCAATTTTAACTCTTCATAAAACAGGGTCCAGGTCTACACTGAAATTAGGATTATATTAAATTATCTGTAATAAAAGATGGGTCCTGCCTTTTATGAGGATCCCTTTGTTTTTGATATTGCAGCAATTTCAGAACCAATTTTCATCGATTAAACTTTGAATCCCTCTTAGATTTGCATGCTCTTTCATATTTCAGATTGTCTCATTGTGTCACAAAAAGAGTTGGAAACCTGAAGCCCAATCTCCACCAAATTTATACCATCAATTTAGAATTGGCTATTAACACATTGACAGACTGACAGTTTGTGAAAAACAACACATTTGGTCAGTTGACTCTTCTGTTTCTTGTTTTAGCCAAAAACCTCAAAACTGTTAGATGCAGAGATTGACGGATGTAGGTAGACCTGCTGTATACACAAAATATTGCAAGATCCATAAATGGAAAGACTTTGACATGTCATAGACATGAATATTCATGTGAAGAGAACAACCATCCCTAACTTGTAGTGTGATGGGAAGATGTCACTGATTTTATATAATACTGTACAGTAGTTGCAGGGTTGTGTCATAGCACACAGGGCATGATGCTTGTGTTTTTTGATCTGTGGCTTGATGCTATTTTAAAGTTGCCACAATTATAGTGTCATGCTGTGGGGGTGGTGGTGGTGGTGGGGGGGGGGGGGGGGGGACAGGACAGACTACAGTCTGTGGCCCTCGCAGTCGAGATGCTCTCTCATGTAGAGCAGTAAATTCTGCATGTGCCAACGGGAACCAATGGGGTAGCTCCCTAAATCTAGCACTTCCGCTCCTCTCTGCGTAATCTGCCCTTGGTAAAGTTGGGAAACTCCCCTCCCTTTAAAGCCTGGTGCTTGTCTGCATTTGAATGCGACAAGACGGAATGACTCAGAAAGACTGAGTGCAGACACAACAGGCTGAATTCACAAAAACGTACTTACAGTAAAATTAAATCTTGTCTGCAGATCATGCTTAACACTTTTTGACTGCATAAATGCTTGAGACACATCATTATTGCATGGCTCGACACTATTGTAACTTTTTTGTTTGGTGGCCCGATGGGGCCACCAAAATCCTAAATTTCAAATTTTTGGTGGCCCGAGAGAAAAATTTGGTGTCCCGAAAAAAAACAAACAATAAAAAACGTTAAAAGTCCTTTTTTTAAATGAGTCAAATATTTAAGTTTTATGATAGTAAGAATTAGAAGTTGGACACTACTCGTAAATAAACTTCAACAAACTTGCAACACTCACTCTCAGGCACTCCTTCAGTCCTTTTCATCCATCCTTTAAACAAATTGAATTGCTAATTTGCGGCGCAAAAAGTTACAAATTTATTGACATACTTTTCAAAAACTTTTGGTGGCCCGAGGCGGGCCACCAAATTTGCCCTTTTTTGAAATTTGGTGGCCCAACTTTCATTTTTGGTGGCCCCGGGCCACCGGGCCACCGTTAGTGTCGAGCCCTGATTATTGTAATGATGATTATGTGTACTCTTCTGTAAAGTATGCCCTTCAGGGCTTGGTTTAGTCCATGGACTGAATTTAAATGAGACTTCAGATGATTTTTAGAGATTTAAGCATCAATTGGAACATCTTACTGGGTAGGCCTGCACAGTTTGGGAATTTATGTAGGCCTGTTGAGATTGCAATGAGGAAAAAGAATGTTTTCAAAATTTGTAGAAAAATCACAATAAACGAGGATGATGACATAGCAGATTTGTACAAAGTGTATGTAAAAATGCATGGTTGGGTGCTCATGGCAGCAGAACAAAAGAAGAAAGCATGCATAAATTCTACAGTAGTATTGTGTTACCTATACATGTGAAGTTATAATGTGTAAGCAAGTGGTATGGTAATGGAATTACTGTGATACTGCTACATTACTGGAATATGTTCCGAGCTATTGTGTGTCAGCATCCTTGTTGAGTGTAATTTGTTTTGGGTTTTTCAGAGTATTACTCTGTGTGCTAAAAGGACTGGTCACATTAAATTCCACAAATCTTTACATGGCACTATCGATTTATGTACTACGTACATGTACATTGTACATGATGGGAAATTATGAAAATTGTCTGGAATTCTCCTGTAGACTACAGTATGAGCTTGTTTTGAATTCCTTCTTGGAATAAAGCCCTATTTAAACATAATGTATGTACACGTTTATCTGTCAGATACCTTTTTTTTTTTTGGTCTCATTTGTGCTGGCTTTTAGCATAGTGATCATGGTGGGAGTTTTTCATGTTTATCCAGGACAACAACTTGTAAAACTGCACTGGCTCCTTCATAATTGGATTATCTGCCTTTTCCTGTTCGGTGTGTTTTAGGACCGTGGTCTGATTGATATGAAAAACAGGCATCTGGGAAGTCTGACAAGACATGTTTGGGTGACTGGATGGCTGAGTGCTCATTCAATTCCATGTGACATTCGTGTTTATATTTGGAGAGGTAGTATTTCTTGGAAATTGTAAAGAGACTGTCTGCTTTGTTGCCATTGCAAATTATGATTTTAGTGAAGACTTTTTGATAGCATCCTTTTGTCTTTAGGGAGATGATAAAAACATGTTGTGAATCAGTATCATATTGACTCATGGGTTTACTACACATTATTTATATAGTACAAAATTTGTACTTCATGTCCCCCCCCCCCCCATAACACAGTAAATGACCTTGTACATTTTGTAAGCTGAATAAAGTCATGAAATAGGTACTTCATTGTACAGTGTGTATCATGCTCCAATTCAAAAGCCTAATACACAGTGTAGCAAAGAGATTGCCAGTTTCTCATAAGCTTTGAAATGTTACGGCCAAAGTGCTTCTTAAATGACATACATGTACATGTATTCCTGTAGAAATCAAAATCAATACAATATGTTTTTAATGATCCAGGACTAGTACAATAATTTGAAATGCCTTGCACTGCACAGTGTGCAAAACTATGGATGCAAAATGAACTACAATTGTACTGTATGTTAACTCAGCTTTATATCAACAATACTACTAACTTGAGTCTAAAACAGTGCAGTTGTTTGCATTATATCCAAAACATTATTTCTACATTATTTGATGTCAACATTGATGTCATTTTGTGAAAATGTTGCAAACATTACAGAAGTTTTTTTTTTTTTTGGTGTGTGCTCTCCTGAAAATTCATGATTTTTTGTGTATTAAGTCTTGTCAATTTATAAAGGATATTGTCAAAATTTGCTAATCCAAGGGAAACACTGAATACACCTTACTGTATGTAAAGTGTGCTCTTTCCACAACTTACAAGTGTTGTAGCAATATCCTGAATTGAGAAAGTGTGTGAGATCTGCAGCTGTAGATAGTATTTAAATGTACAATGTAGATTATGAAAAAAGAAATTACATGGAGCACACGTTTCACATTCCCTTTGAGTGTGTCACTACTTAGAATCACCTTCAAATAGTCTCTGTTCAAGGCAGTATGATGATTTTACAGTCTGTCTGGTCGCTATACTTTTGGGAGGCAGACTGCGTGTGTACATAGTTTCTTTTGCTTTGTGAGCTTCCGTTTCTGGAGTCGTGTGGATGTTACTGAAGAAAGTGCAGATGACATCACTGCATTTTACCTCGACCATAATGTGAGATAGATTTGAACTCTTGATGCAAAAATATGGAAATTATTCAGGGAAGGTTGAATTACCAAAAAAAAAAAAAAAGAAGGAAGAATAAAATGTGCTGATGCTGTCGAGAAGACTAGCAGAGGCCACCTTTGGTGGTAATGATTATTGACCTTTAGTGACCTAGTCAGGTTCAGCCTTCTTGTAGATTTCCACTTAAGTTATGGCTGGCAGCCAGCACAGTTAGATTTGGTAATTTGGTAATATGCATCAGAGGTTTAAAGAGAGAAGAAAAAGAGAAAAGAAAGAAACTCAAACAAACACACAACAGTGACATTCTTTCTAGATCTACAGTACATATATTGTACATAAAACGAAAGGGTGTCTCATGATACATATTGGCATTTCTGGGTCAGTCTATTCTAATTTCAATGAGAGAATTTCTATGCCATAAAAACACTGTATACAGTTCAACTTTTCTATTGAGTCTGCAGCCAAGCGATCCTATGTGCGAATAGAATCTTGTGATATGCAGTTTCACGTACAGTGTGTGTACCAAGTATCTATTCATTCCTCTATGAGGGTATGGCATAAGATGCCCATTGTCCGCAGAGCTCCAAGTTGCATGCTTCTACCCGTACTGTACAGTACACCTGTAGTTCCATACAGTGTGTGAATTGTTATGCCCACCTCTATATATTGAAATTGACAAGGTTTTCTGTGGTTTTATCGGGCATTTGGCATGTACAATGTACAATGTTAACACGGAGAGGGATACAGGTGGTACAGTGCACATGTAGTTTCATTATGTTGCAAGGTTCTGAAGAACTTACAGATCTTGAAACATAATTTTTAATGGATCTTTTTATAACATTGTAATCTACATTGTAGTCACATGTCTGTCTATAAATAACAATTCATACAATGTACGTTGTAGGCCTACATGTACAACTATGTACATTGTACATTGTACCTGTACATGTACATCGATGTGTACGTACATGTACAGGTGTACATTGTGCATACAGTGTAATACATTGTACGTGTTGATGTAAAACTGTACCTTTATGATGCTGTGACCACATTTAACCCCCAACAACAACTAGAACCACATTGTTTAAATCCACAGAGGTACAATTTGTACAACTTGTTCGTACAGTCTCGTCTGTTGTGGCTAGTGGAAAGCTTTTCTAGTTTTTCGAGCATTGCATCACATTTTTGTTATGCAGTAAAGGCAAAATTGCTGAATGTACAAACAAATGAAACCAGTATCATGCAACTGTGTTGTTACACACGTTGTCATACCAATGGTATGAAACCTGTGACTATTCGTCATTGCTAATCTGTTTTGAAGTCCAGACTTATTTCCTGTTTATCACATGTGAGATATGTGTATCATTCATGAAACAATGGCTTCTTCTTGCATCGAATATACACTAAGGTATGATGAATACTGCAGGTTTTGTTTTCTTAGTCCTGTGTAAAAAAACACAAACAAAAAAACCCTGTGCATACTCACTGGTCTGGACCCATGGTTTAGTAATTGCCTCACCCACATATCTATTTAATTGTTTCAATTAAAGCCATAGTATAGGATACAGTACATGTACACTGTACATGTAGATTGCACGTACACACACTGTGTTGCAGGCGGGAATTAATCAGCTGTAGGGGATTAACACATACACACACTGACAAAACTGTGCGAGGGATTCTCGGAGTGTGCACAATGTAATGCAGACCCATACTGTCATTGAAAGCTTCCTGGGTACTTACTGTACTACACCATCCAGCTCATGTGCTGATTACTCTAGCCTTCAGCCTAGTCTTTACTTCCAGACTCTCTTCATGGGTATTGAACCGTAGGCCATATTGTGCAGTCGGCTTGTATGTAATTATTTGTGTGATGTAATTGCTGTAGCTCTGTAGGCTCAAGATAACCCAGTACACCACCGTAGGTCATATAATTATTATTTCTTACAGTCTATACTGGAAATTGTATTAGCTCTGAGGGGTGTTAATGCAAATGTACAATTGTACAATTGTGTAGGCCCTACAATATGTTCGGCCAGTGTGTTAACACGTGTATCAGTTTTTGGCACTGTATTGTGAAAAGTGGCATTCAGTGTACATTTTAATCCGTCTGGCTATTAGATGATTTTTAGTTGAGAATTTGGTATGGTGATGGACTACAACTAGACTGTTCTAGTTTAAATTTTTCTACATTTGTAGATGGTCAGTTTGACAGTACCCCAGAACCACATGTACAAATTGTACATTGTAGGCCTACAGTATAGAACCTACAACAATTGTACAATGTTGACTGAAAAACCATAACTGTGAATTTATAACTATTTGTCCCTCTTCTTTTCTTTCTTTTTTGGGTCAGTTGTGTGTACTGTTCTAATCTTGTGCATGAGAAAGTGCTGTTTTATTGTAATTTAGCAAATAAAGTTCAATTTCACTGCTTTGTGTGGCATACAAAGTTCAGAGCTGACAGCATGTACAATGTACACTGTATATTTATTGGTCTCCATGTACATTAGATCAATGGACAGGTACAATAACTGACTGCATCGTTGTTTGTCGCGTATAATGCCCTGTACAATCTGTACGTGTAGGTCTGTTTTTTTGGTTGCTGAAAAGCCGAGTTTATGTGGGAGTGTGTGTTGGTTAATGGCTGTGGCCACATCATTAATGCATAAGACAGGTGGCTGCTTTTCAATGGGGGGCAAGGTGTCTCTCTGCTTTGTAATTAACTCCCGGTATATTAACTGTGAGCCCTTTCAGATAAAGCAAAATATAAACCTGGTTTTAAACAGGTCTTGAAACAAGTTTCAGGCTAATCAAGTGATTTTAATTGTAAACTACAGTACAGGTAGAAGTACAGCTGTAGGCCTTGTATGACAATCTAAAGCAGATTTGAATTGTGTTGGTCCACAGATACTGTAAAACAAGGAATGTTTGCATACATGTACATTTAATTTCGCGAATTTCGTGAGCGGCAACATTCGTGAAATTAAAATGCACGCAAAAGTTCTTGCCTACACATTGTGCATTTGACGCTAGTGGTAAATCGTGAAAATTTCATGCCGCGAGAAAGGTCGTCGGCTCCAATTCGTTCAATTTTCATGCCTCGAATATATCGTGTTTTACAGTACGCATGTGAAATTCCAAGTTTGCCCTGTGGTGGGTCTAGAGGTGTTTTCTACAATGTAGCTGGTATTATAAACTTTATTCTTGGTGCATGTTACAACTAGTTGTCTCTGAAAGGTGTGACCTTTGAAGAAGGATTAATGAGGATTAGCATACATTTGTAGCCTGACCTTTTATTCACTTCCGCCCTGGTGCATACAATGTATATACAATGTGATACAATATTATGCATGACAGGTGAGTGTGCCATTGAATAGTGACGCACCTACCACAGACTGATATTGGCAAGAGCTCGGTAATAATAATGGTTTGTGGGGACGGTCCTTCCCACTTTGTGAACGCTGTTGACCTTTAAACATGTTTATTAGTGCATTTGGGGAAATATGTGCACAGATGAGTTCTTGTGTAGGCTGCTATGTCTCTCTTTGTTTAAATATTTTCACCACACTTCCTCTGCATTTATTCTCTCTATACGAGTCTATGGTCTAGGACATTTCCAGTCCCAAAATGGTGAATGTGTGATACAAGGTACATACACTAGCCAGAAAATCCACCTCTTTTGCAATTGTTTATAGTGTTCTCCAAGAGGGCTTGGTTGACACCCAGTAGTGCAGCCCTGTAGTCAAGGTACATTGTTTATCAATAGCCATTTACTATTGAAACAGTTGTCGATTGTCAAACCCTGCAAACAAGTTTATTTTTTGCAATGTTAAGCAAGAGCTATGCTTGTATTTACAGTACTCGCTATTAAGACCTTGCAGAAGATTTCACACTACAATGCACCTTCACACAGTCTTAAAACAAATTGATCCTGTAGACTCAAAGATTAAGTATCATTTTGCATGGGTTTAGGGTCAATTGATAGCGTTTGTATTTACAGAGATAAGCTCGCAGGGTAGGTTGATACAGGAATGATATGAATCAGGCATTTTGACGAAAGACACACATCCCATACCTGCATGTATTCAAGTCACTCCCCGTACAAAATTGTACGTGTAGGCCTACACACTGTGGGGGCTGTTGTGGGTGGCTCAATTGATTTCCGAGAGGACGGTCATGGGCAGTTCATCAGCTATTTAAAGGGTTAGAATATGTTTGATATGAAAAAGCATACACGAATTCAGCCATAGAGCATACACTTTGTATCTTACAAATCTACAATTATGTAGGACCTACTACATATCCTTATGCAAGAAGCATGGTACCATAACTCAGGGTTCCTGCGGTCATGGAAAACCTGGAAAAGTCATGGAATTTTGCAAATGTTTTCCCAGGCCTGGAAAAGTCATGGAAAATGCAGAATTATGGATGTATCATGGAAAAGTCATATATACTTTAGAGATTTGTCTATTATTTGCCTCTTGTAGTGATCTTCTGTTTTTTCTTGAAAACATTTCATCAGGCGTTTTCACATCAGCCCGATGTTTCGAAATAGCGCGCTATTTTCTGACTTGGGAAATTGGAAAATATCTCGAGCTTGGATTTTTGTCGGGCTGATGTGAAAACGCCTATTGAATAAAATGGGACTAACTCACTTGCTATACAGACAGTGTTGGGGGTGGTATACACCTGTACGCACCATCGTTTTACGTGGACGCTTTGAATACCAGGTATCTACACATAATAATGATTTTCATTTTAAATAACACTATTCACTTAAAGGACAAGTTCACCTTTATAAACATGTGGGTTGAGTGAATGCAGCAATATTAGTAGAGCACATAATTGAGAGTTTGAGGAAAATCGGACAATCCGTTCAAAAGTTATGAATTTTTGAAGTTTCTGCTCACTCAGGGCTGGACGAGAAGACTACTATAACTTGTGATGTCACATGAGTACAACGATATAAAGAAAGGATAAAGAAAATTCATCATATTTTCACTTTTCTCGCATAACAAAAGAACACTTGACTTCTCTCTTTCAGAAGGCAGGGGAAATAATATTACCCTTAACATATGTCAGTTATAAGTTGAAGAAATGTACCCTTTATTCAAAAAGTAAAGTTTTGTGAAATTCTCTTTTTATTTTCTTTACATGGTTGTACGCATATGACATCATACACTGTAGTAGTCTTCTCATCCAGCAGTGACTACGCAGATACTTTAAAAATTCATAACTTTTGAACGGATTGTCCAATTACCCCCAAACCTTCATTGATGTGTTCTACTAATATTGCTGCATTCACTGAATCTACATGTATATGAAGGTGGACTTGTCCTTTAAGGTTTTCATGAAGTTACTGTCTGAAAAAAGGGGTCCTGGATTTCTAAAATTTTACATGGAAAAGTCATGGAATTTATATTTGTAGAATCTGCAGGAACCCTGATAATTGTTGATATGAGCTGTTTTTTTTTTTAATTCCATACTGTCTTTAAATACCGGTAGTGTGTTTGTAAAGATAAATCAATCTGAAGAAGTTGTTAGTGTGTTGTTGATTATCAAGGATATTTCAAGATGCCATCAAGCTTGGGGAAGTATAAGCCTTGAAGCTAGGCTACCGACAAGTCACGTCCGCACTTCCAATTTTGTGCTGATTTTTATCAAGTTTTTCCTTTGTAAAGTTTTCATGCATAACACATACAGTATTCCTATGCACATGACAACCCTGTGTCGAAAGTACCTACATGTTGTACCTGTAGGATGGAAGGGGAAACAGAAAGTGAGAGCAAAGAAACAAGAGGGGAAGGGAAAAAGAAAATTTGAGACAGGCAGAAACAAAATCATTCCAAAAATAGCCCAAGTGCAGCAGACGTCAGTGGAAGCCAGAAAAACCAGGATGGGCTTGTTTACCTGGCAAGGAGGGAAAAAAACCAAACCAACAACAACAGCAACTGTGAGCAGACCTGACGAAGAAGTTGTCGTTCCGCGTGCCATGCCATTGGTGACGATGCTGACAGACAGATGGTCAGCTACGGCAGCGAGCGCTTATTAATCCGTGGCAATCCGGAAAATTAACAAGGACCCTCGAAAATTGAGATCGAATGTCTTGTCCACGTGAGCGACCCAAGTATGAAGTGGTTGCTCATTTTACTTTCAATTGTGGATACTTTTCCAATGAGATACTGGTATTCTTGTAAATATGATTGTACATTTAGTTTTCAATGACTTGAATATTCTGTATGTTGCGTGTAAAGATGTACAAAATATGAAGTACAATGTAGAATCGACTAGCAGAAAAAAAAAAAGACTTCTTTACCAAAAGCCGCGGTAAAGAAATCAAAATTCTAAGAGTGCTCCTTATAAAACATAAGTAATCTTGTACAAATTTCTTAAGGCCTTTTCAAACTTGTTACCCTGTTTTGTGGTCATAGTTTGCTTCTCATTTGTACAGATTTCTGCTTTTATAAGCTGTCTTAACTTTGTGAATTCCTTGTTGATTCTATACCTTAGTTCTTTCTCTTCAGATGCCAGCAATCTAGCAGCAGTTCATCAATGTCAGATTTTCTGCCACTATCGTGACACAAGTTGGGAACCATTTTATTCTCTGTTTTTACTAGCCCATGGCAATTGAATAGGATTTATTGTTGAAACCGAGCATCGGACTGCATACAAGCAATCCTTTTACAAACTGCATGTAGTACATGTTTGATACATTCTGCACTGTCGATGTCATATTTGTTGTGCCTGTTCACTGGCAGTCACGCACATTCTTCACATACAATGTGGGCCTGCTTATGAATGCAACTCGGCTGCAGCTGCACGTGTATGTGGATGAATTCTTGATGAACATTGTGGATTGAAGCGTGTAGACAAGTGTTTGAAGTTGGCACATCCTTCTGGTGCCTTCAAAGCTAAAATGTTTGTTTTTCCCTCCCATCACTGTCTTTCGCTCCCCTTGTACAATATGTATGTAGGAATATAAAGGTGCCTCGTGTCTTGATGCTCAACATGGCATGTACTTTCATGTATCAAGACAGCCGATCTCGCCTCTCTCTACCTGCAGTCACGTACACTGTATAGATGCTAAGACGTGCCATGCACGTACCTTGTGTACGATGTCTACGTGATCCTGATCTTGCCTGAGAAGACTAACTGCTTCCTGTTATGGGACTCTGAGTCAGTCTGGCAAAAGTATAATAATATGTGGATGGATTTTTAAACTGTCTACAATATGAACTCTCTCAAACATGAATTATCATGCAAGAGAATACAGTGTATTGAGTAGAGGGATGAAGGTTGAGGTTTGAATTTTTTTTCAGTTTGTCTCCTTCTAACAAACGAAATTTGTAAGATCGCAACTGTTGATCTGTAATTTAACAAACATGTCGGAAGAAAGGAACCTGCATGCCACTGCAGGCAACCAAGGACAGCCTGGTGGTACTGTCGCTGCCCGGAAAGCAGTAGATGACAGGTTCGAGTCCCGTGGTTCCTTTTTTCCAACATGTTTGTTAAACTACAGATCAGCAGTTGCGATCTTACAAATTTCATTTGTTAGAGGGAGACAAACTGAAGAAAATTCAAACCTCATGAATTAACATGTTTCAAACATTATGTGTAGAGAAAGATGATAAATGCAGCTTAAAATAGTTCTGTACCTGCACACAATTTGCCTGTGTATACTGTGCCATTCTGAAACAGTATTATAAACATGATTTGTATACTTGTAGGCCTATAAATATAATGCACATTGCAGACATCCATTCGCTGTTTGCGTCAGAGCGAAGGTAATCTGTAATGCTTCAACTTTGTACATAACTTGTACACGTTTGTACTTTAGATACAACTGTACTGTACCATAGTCATTGTAGTCCCATCCATAGCACTGTAATCTGGATATCGCGGAGAATGGGCATGGCGGAATCCTGTAGTCCCGTTAACAGCTGTATCTGGGTGCACGACTTCCAGTGTGACTAACACTCGACAGGGTCTGATGCATTGGATACGAATGAGGTCGTGGGATGGAGGAGGACGCTGCTAGTCTCATGTCTTTCAGACCCTTTTGCGACATAATGCATGACCAGACAATCTCTTGCAGTATTTGTCCAGTTCAGCATAAATGATAGTGAGATCATGTACACATTGTAGGAGTTTGCTTACAAATGTAGGTGTAGGAACATTTTAATGAGGTGATTCAAGAATGATGAATATGTAAAAGCTAGGAAATTCTTTATGTGTCTATTCAGAAACTGACATGATTTGAAAAGTCAAGGTAAAAATATGAAATGTGTAACCATTTTTTAAAGGATAAACAATAGGGCGTAATATCCATTAAAGACCTAATAAAATGGTTTAGGCATTTTTTTCTCAATAATGTAATGATATTAAATGTTAAATTCTAAGTAATTCTATGGTTGTGCGGGGTTTTTTACTGTTCTGAATTTTGTTCTATGTTTGTTAACATAATGGATGCAATTTCCTCGGTTTTGGAAAACTTGCTATACTTTCGCCGCATGCGGCGCACTATCACTTCTAAATTGTGATGACGTCTAAGAACGGAGTCGTTCGTTCACGACCAGTCTAGCCGTAGCCAGCGAGCTGGCAAGGCTATGCTAGCGCAGCGCAGCGACAGCCGGCGGCCGGCGGCTGCACTGGCTAGCGCTGGCGGGGGAGCGAGCTAGCGAGCGCATAGCAGGTGCTGCGCTTCACTATTGTCATTGGCTAAGCCTTTAGACAAAAGAATATTTAGTGAACTGTATCGGATTTAATACTGCCAATAATACAGATTACAACTGTGGTACGCTTGGATATCCATTATTTTCGGCAAACTCGTGAAATAGGCCCCACCACTGCGTGTCTGTACTAATAGATAAATAGTAATACTACGGCGACTCGCCTGTTTAAATACTCATGAATTCAGCCCCACCGTGTGGCGTTCATCTCGGTAGTTAAGCACGGCGGTGGGGCTGCCTTCCACAGTCAATACTCGTGAATGCGGCGAAAATGACTTCATAATATGGCCCTCCACTAATTTAACGGCCAATTTAACCATACAACCCTACCCAACCCTAAACCCTAGGAGGACCTACCCTTGCTTGCTATAAACGCACGGGTACGGTGCACGCGCACTGCGGTGGGGCCTATTTCACGATAGCCCCGCCACCACTGCGTGTCTGTACTAATACTACGGCGACTCACCTGCTTTATAGGCCTAGGCTTACTCGTGAATCCAGCCCCACCGTGGCATTCGTCGGTAGACCAAGCACGGCGTTTGGGCTTCCTTCCACAGTATGATTTTTAGCATAAAACAAAAACTACTCGACCAAAATTGACGATCATTCTTGGTATCGTTTTTCTTTGAAAATGGCGCATCTAAAGTACTGATAACAAATATTGCAGAAACTGACTATGGGAAACTGGTTAGGCCCTTTTTTTTTTCTTCTTCTTAGCCACGACCCACCCTGTAACAACATATCTCCCGAACAGGCGTTAGAGTGTAGCCTCTGTTTTTACTACTACCAAAGATTCTGCTATTACTACTTACTAGTCTACTAGACCTAGTGCCGTAGTGGTAATAGTACTACTACTAGTAGTAGTACTGGTAGACTACTACTACTAGTAGACTACTATAACTACTGAGTACTAACATTGTTAGTAGACTGCTACTAGATCTACTACTAGACTACTACTAGTAGTTTAACTTGTAAGCGCCGGCCGACGGGCCAGGCCACGGCCGGGACGCTCCCGCTTGCTTGCTGCGGCCGGAGTAGCCGCTCACTTTGTGAGCAAGCTGAGTCTGTTCTTCTAATCTATTTACTAGACAAACATTTACAACTTACAATATGTCAATCATGTAGAATACAGTACACGTATATCCTTCCTAACGTTAAAATATATGGGGGCATACCAAATACTCTGTATTTCCCAGGCGATCGTTTCCGTGAGGTCTATTCTCGGGCTTGGTGCCATGTTCTTTATACGCTCTTGCACTGGCAGCGGGGGAGATGCAGCTGGTTCATATCGGTAAGGTGCAGCCCCACGATAACGTTCTGGTTCATCGGCTGCCTCTCCCTCCCCATCTTCCCCTTCAACTTCATGTGCCTGCTCTTCTTCTCCGCTATCGTCAGAGCTGCAGTCTTCATCATCATCATCATCATCAATGTCGAAGTTTACCCATATAGGGGAAGACATTATGCTCGAGGTACCAGGTATCTGCGCAAGCCAACTTAGTATTAATGTACGTGGTAATGCGTACATGTCGACAGTCAGTGGGTCGACCGGGAGCGCACATCCCGCGCGGGGCCCGGGCCTGGCCGGGCTAGCTATCGTGTACGCGCGTGTACCAAGCTAGTAATCTGAGTGCTTGTGCTGAGCGGCGTCTGCTAACTGAGCACAACTCCGTGCTTATACGTCATCAATCGGTTCAGGGGTGTTGGTCACGTGACTATCTTTTTCGCAAAAGCTGTAACGAGGTCCTCCAAAAATGTGATATTTAGGGGAGTTTCTAGAAGCGATAAAAACCGGAACGACACTGACAACATATTTACATTGATAATCATGACATATATTTTACATTTCTTTTGCATATTAAAACATTTTGCAAGCATTTTATTAGGTCTTTAACTGTATTTTGGGATAGTTTTCCCAGTGGATTCTTTTTTTGTCTTGGTCATTACTATAGGGAGCAATGGGCAGTGAAATCTATCAATTTACTAATTACAGGAACAATTTGGCCAGTTTGTCTAGATAGATCTGTAACTTTATCCAGATGTATCCTTATGGATGAAAGTGGTGTAAACTCTTTCTTTTATCCCTAGTTTACACCGTACGTGAGGCATTATATCTTGGCTGAAATCATTGCATCAGAAAGTTGGTGTATCATTTCATCATCAGGAATAACAGTGAAAGGTTCGTCGTTTGAATTAAATAATGCATTTGTATGGTCCTGTACCACCTTTAGTCAAAGCATGCTAAGAGTCGCTTTGCAATGTATGTGTACAGTCATTGCCGATTAATACCACAGTCTGGTGCATTATATGCACTTTTGCTACCCAGATATGATTATGTGAATTTAAGTATGCAAGAGTAAGGTCCCCAATCTCTATGGACAGATAAAGAAATGATCTTTGATCATTAGTAAACAAAATCATGCCCAAAGATAACATGCCCTGTGCCTTTTAAACTCTTTTATTGTGGCTTTCTTTGTGACCCAGTGCACCAGGGTACAAAGTGTGACATTTCTGGTTGCTGTTGTCAGAGATTCAGTGAATTTGCTGTCATGATTCATGTATAAATACTATAGTATGACTCATATCTGCCAATGTACTTTACACCACTGTAGTATATTTTTCCATGTGTCATGGACACGTGTACCGCTGTGATCAAATTTTACACCAACAATAGACTTTCAATAACAACTCTGAAGCTTGCTATAGGATTGCCAAACTGAGCAAGAAATAGTATAAAAGGGAAAAACATATAAGTCAGCTTGGTATAGAATTTGAGTGACAAAACATTTTTGCATGGTTTAGACAGTTTGAAAATGGATAAAGTCGCTTGTTTCACTTGATAGACATTTTTATAGTAGCCAATGCACTATATATTTCTGCTGGCACAGTGTATGATTTTAAAATCATTAAGCTGTTATAAACAGCATTTTGATCTTGTTGAATAATGGGCCTCATGTTCTTATTGTCCATATGATTAGTATAGTAATAGTTATGATGATAATAATAATAATTATAAGTGATAATGGATATGTTAGTATTGACAGTGGCAAAGATGATTTTGTAAAAGTTGTTATTATTGTCTGGTTTTAGGTATTAATGTAAGTGTAGGTCGTATGCAAATAATGTTGATACCCTAAATTAATACAAATAAGAACAAGGAGAACATGCACACACACAACACAGTGCAATCTTTGAGAACCCCCCCCCAAAAAAAAAGAAAAGAAAAGAAAAAAAAAGAAAGTAGAATGCAAACAGAATTCAGAGCATTGTTATCACTATACTTTGTGTAAAGTCTGCTTGCAGAAAAGAGTGACTGATTTACTGAGAATGTGCCCAAAAAAGTCTGAATTTGGAGACTACTAGGGTATCTACTTCTGATCCCCATCTTCGTTGATGGTATGGGGCAAGTCTTCCGTGGTAGCTTAGGAGGGCCACAGGGCAGGAGCCAATGAGAAGGAGGCGGAATTCAGAACATGTTCACCCTACACACATCGGGGGAGGATATTCCATTATTAAAGGTGTCCTCAGGACCGATGGTGACACAATTTCTGTGGAGTGAAGTCGCCCTAGAGGATGCCCGTGAGCAGATGGCTTGAAGGAAGTTTTGTAATTTTTTCATACCATGGTACAGTTGAACCTCTCGTATCCGGAGAAGTCGGGACCAGGGCTCATCCGGATAAGGGATTTGGCCGGATACGGGAGACTCAATGCTTTATACAATACATACACATGTACTGATGTAGCCCATTGTAGTACCACATGTAGTAATGTGTATACTGCAACCTTTTTATTGTTACATTTGGGGATGTTTTGGGATGTTAAAATGTCTGAAGGTAAGCAGTTTGGAAGGAAATTTGATGTAATGTATGTTAATCATGTTGGAAGTAATATGTAATTCATGTGTGTTTGTGTAGGAGTTCTCAAGGAGTTGGGGACCCCCCTTTAGTCCCGTAATTATCTAAAAAAAAAATCACGGCGAGATTGCGTCCGTATAATAGAGAGATCCGGATAAAGGGAGGCCGGATAAGAGAGGTTCAACTGTACTTGTATATTTTTGTGTGGTGTTGTACGATACTGTGTACAGTGTACTTGTAGGCCTGTGTCACAATACAGTTGTTGAGAATGAACTTGGGATAAAACAGGTCAAACCCGATGCTTTATGCGTAACTGCAGTTGGACATTTTAAAGAGAATAACGAAGAAACTTTTGACTGAAGATATTAAAGAAATCAACCCATTCCCTACGGGAACCTGGTGACCTGTGTATTAAGTCTATGGGGATTCCAGAATTCAGTATGGAATGGGTTATGTTCAATTTGCAAAATAATATAGTACATGCAACAAATGATTGCATGCTTTGATATTCTTAGATTCATATCGAGGTATAATATCTTAGTGCACAAATCATAGCTACAGAACTTTACAAATCACAGATTTGTTGCCGAGCTACTGCTGTGCTCATAGGGTCGCAGCAAATGACGTTCATGGCATAGATTTCATTGATAACCATGATCAGAAAATCCCCAACACAGAAATGGATACATGGGGCTGTGCACAACATACCAGTGTCATACAATGGGGGGGATGCTGTTATTTTTTTATGATGACTGTTGGTCTGAACCACAGCGAGTGTAAACAGTGGGCCATGATGTGAGGGGAAGCCCTCTGATTGGATGCTTCCTTATCCAGGATGAACAGCACATAGGGAATGTTGCAGTGCTAGCCTTAGAAATCAGACCCTGTCATGCTTGTGTTTTGTTTCTCTTGCCATGGTTAGGCCGCAACAGTTAACTGTTGTTACAGTTGGGGGAAAAAAGATCCATGAATATGACAAATAATTGTTACTTTCATATACAAATGCCGTTATGAAACAAGAAATAATAAAAAATGATCACTATTTAGGATATCAAATGTGTATTTAGTATTATCATACTGCTATCACCTGTCTATGTCCCCCCCCCCCCCCAAAAAAAAAAAAAGAAAGAAAGAAAGAAAGAAAGGGAAGTTTGGGACTGAAAAGGAAGAATAATCGTGGCTCAGCCAAGTGATGTACTGTACTTTCACATTGCATAGGAAAGCTGCCCTTCTTCTATGCGTGCCTCATAAAGATACTTTCGAGTAGAGGGTCAGATTAATCCCAGCAATAGAGCATTTCATTTCTCATCATAAAAGCTATAAAAGAGTATGAATATGTGTATATGAAGTCTCAGGCTTCTTGTGAGTTTGATGAATTTACCCCCTAAAGTGGTTGTACAGGTGTAATAAAACATGAATAAAGGTCAGTGCTGGCTTTATACATCAGAATTCCCTTTTTCTTTCATAATGACAATAACAATTTTAAATGAAAATAAAAGCACATGAATATTTTTGCTTGTCATGTGTTCCAGTAGTTGATGTCATGATTCCGTGGAATTAAGAACATGCGAAACTCTTCTTACCCAGCTGAGCGCGAAAAATTAGTTACGTGAAAAACAGTACCTTAGTAGGAACGACCCTTTCCTAGTACAACTAGAGTAGGAACGACCCTTTCCTAGTCAGGTACCAGGTGTCATCGTGGGAGCGAACTTTGGAAGAAATCGGAAGAGCACTGCAATAGAGAGCCGCCACCCTTAATGAATCTGTGAGAGGCTGCCCCGGTAGTGTGCTTGACCCGTCAACGGGGACGATTTTCTTCCCCATCCCGGGGCAGTTGTGGGAGAGAGGGCTGTCTTCGGAGGTATACCATTCCGCGTAATTCGCTTTGCCGGCTCGAGAAACCCTACACCTAATTGTTTCAGGTCTTGTGAAATCGGCGGGTTTGCTTTCTGACGACGAAGCGTCGTGTTTTAAAGGGAGTCGACTTGTCGTGCTCCCCTGCGCGTCCCTCCCCTGTCTCAATTGCCGCACACCTGCACAAACTCTGCCGCAACTCCTCTTCGTGGCAATGCAAACAGAGCCCGGCGGAACACGAGTTCCGGCAGAGCCTTAACGAAGGTATCACATTATTTCCCAGCTCTTCTTGTCTTGTCCTGGGGATTTTCCACCATTTACACTGCTCAACAGAGCATGGCTAGTGTTTGCTGGAGACTATTTTGTGTTGCCAATTTAGAATGAAATCACTGCGCAGTTGGCTGTGTGCAGTTTGATGTAAAGTGTACATTAGTTATGTTTTTTTTTTTTTAATTCTTGGTAGTTTTTGTTCTTTTGTGTATTAGTAAAAACAGTTCATAAGTATTTAGTACATTTGTAATCATAGTGGGATATAGAATATGCTGCCAATATGAGTAAAGGAAACCCTTTCATATATTGCTAATTTACAAAGAAAAGGAAATGAGATTTTTGGAATATTTGACTGTTGCTTTAAATCACTTGATGCTTGCTTTTACATTGTATATAGATTTCTTACAAATGTACCTTTCACAGTTCACACATTGAGGGAGCTTCAACATGCTCTGTAAACACAGTGTGACCTCTTCCAGAACCTTGTTTTGTTATTTTTTTTTAAACAAAAATATCGACAAAAAAAAAAAAAAATCCCTGTATTTCCATGATCAGGAGTACGTAGATGCCAAGAGAAAAATCTGGGGTAAATGAACAAGCAGTAGAATCCCAATAAGAAAAGGGAACAAAATGTGATCAGAATTACGCAAGAATAAAGACAAGTTTTCCCTCATGAATGCCATCTTACAGCCTTCCAAGTGGGTGCCCTTTGTATATCTGAAAATTAAAAGAGGAGAAAGAAAAAAAAATAAGGAGAAAAACAAACAAACAAGAGGTGTTATTAGTCATGTGCCTTAGCCTGGCTTCGTCAGAGGAGGATTTGAACAAATTCCTTGTCTGCAGACTGCGACTTTCGGGCATTGTTTACAGACTCTTTCTATGCTATAGACATGCCATGGCTGATTGCAATGTCAAAAATTCATTGCGTTATTGATTTCTTTATTGTCTATTGTCTGTGACAAAGGACCACCCCCATCCCCTGCCAGAAAGTAACAAATAAAATCTTTGAACCCTGACAAAACATAATTTCTTCCCCTTTGCATCGAACTTTTGATGACAAGCTCCATAGCAAACAAGTCTTTACACAATGGCTTCAATAGTTGAAATATTCCAGACTACCTTTTCCTTTAAAAAACAATCCTTGTTGTTCAGTGTCATTATTATCATTGTTGTTATTTTTGTTCAATCTAGGACAGATGTTTTCCACAGTGCTCATTCATGGCTGACCATGTACGTGTACACTCTTTTGTGTTATTCAATATACATTGTAAAAGCAGAAAAAGTTTGTGTGGGTTTATCATGTGGTTTTGTAAAGTGTCTTTTCTCTCTCAATGAGGAAAGGGGCAATATTTTTCTCACTTTTCTTGACAAAATGTGAACATTGTTTGCAAGATTCCTGAAATTAAAGGTAAATTGTTTGTGACATTTTGGAATTATAGCACGTTGCAATTATGGACATTCATACATGTAGGCATACTTAATTTGGGCCAATACATAAACAGTAGATCTGTTTTTGAACACCATGTTTGGGAATCGCATGCATACTTTCTGTCACAAAGCTACATTATGTAGTATGTATTCCCTCAGTGGTGTCCTAGCTCTGTGACATCTAAGTAGTGTAGACAACATACGTACCAATCTCACACATAAAATGGAAAGAAGCACGTTCGTTGTGTTTATATTGATCAGGAAGAATCAGAAGTGACAGAAAAACAAGTACTGTATAACAAAAGTGGATATTTTCACATGAGTAATTTTTCGTGCTCGGCCGGGTAAGATGAGTTTTGCTTGTTTTTAATTCAGTGGAATCAAGATACCAACTACAGAAACATAGGGCCTATGGATGCTTTGGTTGCACAAAATGCATGAAAATTTCAACACCGCGAAAATTTCCACTACACAGTATACAACAAATACTAAACAGTAGAGAGTGATTCCTGGGCCATGTGCAGTACAACACACCGAGTCAACATTTCTGTAGTTCAGTATACAGAGCATTATCTTGTGTACAGTGTATATCATGTGAAAAAGCAGTTGTGCCACAGAGTACGATGAGTACAGCTGTAAGCACCCCTACACGGTGTGGCTATGTGTACACAATGTACAGTAGTGTGTGTGTGTGCATCCCACTGTTCATGCGGTTGCCTTTTGTGCATGTTTATACCATCACAGTTGTAGCTTGGCTTGTGACATATAAAAAAGATCTCTACCTACATTGTAGTATTTATTTATAGCAGATTCATGAGCAGCGGGTTCTTATAGCCAAATATATCCGTGTGCTCATAAAAAAGAATGGAAGACCTATCACTGTGAACAGAAAGACTGCAGTAGAGGATTATTGCCTAAAGGACAATGTTGAATGCACAGAACGAATAGAAAAGAAGGGGATTTTGTTTTGGTAAAACTCTCAGCAGGTGTATGGTCCCACTGGTTGTATAAAAGTATTATGCCATTTATATGTGCTTACAAAAAGGAATTTGCAAGAAAAACAACAAAAACAATGAGAGACAATTCAGTTTTAGTTTCCCACTGCATGGCGGCTTTTAGAGCTACACAAAACTACACAATTGCCTTCTTGTGTGCGGTGGATAGGCAAGATTTCTTTTTACACAGTATTTTTTTTCTCTTTCTTTCTTTCTGTAGCTATTGTTAACTTCCTGCCAAATCTGTGCATTGTTGCTACCATGTTGGTGATTTACATTGTAGAGCTAAAAAGAGAAGAAGGGGGGGGGGGGGGGGATTGTTAGCGAGAAAGAAAGAAAAAAGGGAAAAAAAAATCGCTGGTATGAGGAAGGAAGGCTGTTCCTTTTGTCCCTGGCTTCTGCTCCGTAGATCGGATAATTACAGCTTTACAGAACTCCTGGAGAACCTACAATTGTAAGGAAGTCATTCTTACTCCAGTCAGCACGTCTTTAAGTCCTGCCTACAATTTTTGTAACTACCCCCCTCAATCCAACACCCTGTTCTCTACCCCCCCCCCCCCAAATAGTGAAAAAGAGAAATAGACGAGAGAACAACTGTCAAACTACAGGTATTAAAGGATCAGAACCCACGCAGACACAGATCATAACACTTACAAGAGTATGCCTTGATCTTACGAGAATTTTGAATCCCCCTGTGCCATTTTGATGAGGAATTCGGTTTGAAAAAAAGAAACAAAATAAAACAAAAACAGTCAGAGCCCAGCTGATGTGAAACAGTCCATTTTCATACCAATGTTTGTAGGCCTTACAGATAGAACTCACATAATATACATACAGTACATGTAAATACACATTTTGTATGTTTTGAGTAAAATTATTCCATATTCTCTTTCTTTGTGTCTCAAAGCCATTGTATAGAATGAATGTTTCATTCTGTTCATCTTTTCTCTTTTTTTGCTTGTTTCGTAAAATGATCATGTGCCTGAATTCATGCGTATTCCAAGCAGAGAACAAGCTTTGCTCAGCAGGGCTCAAATTCCAAGTAAACTTTCATTTTTGATGGCTTGCAAGTTGTCAAAGAATGCAGTGGAAATGTGGTTTCTTCACAGCTTTGGCTTTGATAGTATGAAAGAGTATCTCTGGGTATACCAGCATGCCAGTGTTTATTAGTACTTGTACATGTAGTGGATGATGTGAGGGATATACAGATGTAAATGTGTCACGAGAAAGGCAATACTTTTAATACACATATTTTATGACCTGCCCTCATCAATAAATCTTTACCACTTGTCATTTCTATGGACTCGACATGGTCTCAGCAGAGTGTGAATATCAACTCGTCATTCCTCTATACCCACATAAATCTTCAAAGTGAAAAGAAATCCATATTTTTCTCCCACTTGCCCCAATGCAAGCAAACTCTGAAAACAAAACAAAACTGTGATTCCAACTTCCCTCAAATATATTCAAGGGGGAAGAATCCTGTGGGCTCAATAGTCGTGGTTACTCATTCAAGAATGTATGGAACCTTTGCATTGTACATATCAGTCATCGAAAACTGAATTAGCAAACTTTTGGCAGGTGGTTTCTGTCGAATGAATTATTGTCCGTACAGCGGTTCTGTGTTGGGATCAGGAAGGTGGCGAGAAGACCGCCTTCTTACGAGGACTTTGAAATGCCGTGCTGCCGCACTTGGCTGCATATATATACAGTGGAATGGCATTACAGAGCCACTGTTTCCTCATTGAATGCTGCAATGCGTGCACTACCATCCAAAGATCACGGTGGAATTACTGTAGTGATGGATACGACTTTTCAAGGTCATGTGTTGTTGTTGTGAATTTCTGCTTGAACGAATCTCACTGCAGTATGAAAATTTTGCTTGGATAATTGCTTGAAGCACATCAAGTCACAGAATTTTCTGTATGTTTTTTTAAAAATCATTCAGTCCTATTATTTAGTCTCGTATTAATAAAGAACAAGGAAAGGAAATTCTTTCTCATATGAGCCCTAATGTCGATAAATTATTATTATTATTTTTTTTTGGAGGGGGGTAAGGGATTGGGAAATTGTCAGGACTGTAGATATTAAAGTCACTGAATTTGTGCAGATTCAATAAACTTAACCAGTTCTACCCATTCTTTTTGCTAATCATGAAAGATGCATGTACATGTAGGATGAACAGTGAAATTCAGAGTTGATAATTCAATGAAGACAAGATGATTGTTTAAACTTCCACAGCAAATTCTCATTGTACATCAGGTCTTGATGGGGGTTATGGAACATTCAGGTAGACAATGTACAATATTAAATGGGTTAGTCAAATACCGGTTAGTGACTGGCTAAACAGAGTCACGTGATGGAGGTACATTCGTTATGTTCGCCCATGGGCGAACATTCTTGGTAATGTTCTCCCATGGGAAAACATTTTCACGTAGCAAATGACAGAAGGCCTAGGACCGCGCGTGCATAGTGAATTTTGCTCTGCGCGAGCGAGCGATTGAGTGCGTTGTGCTGCATGCATGCTGCGCTGGTGG
Organism: Diadema antillarum; assembly: GCF_040938485.1. NCBI lineage: Eukaryota > Metazoa > Echinodermata > Echinoidea > Diadematoida > Diadematidae > Diadema > Diadema antillarum. Next base: position 184,659 of record NW_027272665.1, read on the forward strand.
CCGTGGTTGCAAAGATCGTACACTGAATCTCTACGACCTTTGGTGGTTGACGTTGACGTATTTGACTAACCCATATAATATAACAGATGATGACTTTTTTTGTCGGGAACATGTACCAAACGTTCCACCCTCAGGGTTTGAAATGCTATTTCGGGAGGCTATAAGTCCCTCGACTTCGTCTCGGGACTTATAACCTCCCTCAATAGCATTTCAAACCCTTCGGGTGGAACATTCGGTATGTTCCCTCCCCCACCAGTCATCATCTACATAATGTACAGTGTGTGGAGATCGCAGTTCATTATTTGTTCAATTGTTGTTATCATTATCTATATTAGGCATTTTCGTTGCACATTAGAAACGCATGTTCGTTTGATTTTCATTTTAAGTGCAATATCAGTGCATACAAAGTAGTCCATGCAACACCAAATTCCGCGTAGGCTACTGTAGTACTTTTGTATAGTAGCCATGCAATAGTACACCACATTTTTAGGTGTGTGAACTCTTGCTACATGTGAAAGTGAAGTCACAACTGTAATAGTGCAGAGTCTACTTCAAAACTGAAATGCTAGTAACTGCTTTTTACAGTGAATGCCATCTCTTGATAGTGATTATAGATAATAATACTGATGTGATTACAGCTTATTGGATGGCTTTAGTTCACAGAATAACAGAAAACTTCATTCGTTCTCGGGCCAATATGCCCTGCATTGCCAGCCATTATAACAAAACTATCTTTTTGTTTTTCCAGATTCAAATCTAATGTTCATGTATATTGATGCACAGTACATATTTGATGCACTATGCAGATTGTGTTTTGGTTTCCCGGCCGTGTCATTAGCGATAGTGTATTGATTTTGCCAGCCGTGTTTGAAGAACCAGTGTCGGGTTGCTAATTACCCTCCATACTGGCACGTACAGTAATCCAATGTGGTGTAATGTAGCAGGCTGCTTGAGCTTCATGTACAGTGGCAATGTTTCCGCGAGTATGGCTGTGGATACATGCCAACACAGAGTCGGGTTTCTCCATATTGGAGTGACATTCGAAAACTAGTCTGCCAAAGCAGACCCTCTTGGGAAGTTGTTCTTCGTTGATCTGTTTTGTATGGCGGAAGAGGCCTGTTGAAAGTTCTTGCTGCATTAGTCATTGCACGTATGTAGGGCTACATGTATGAGGAGAATATACTGTAAAAGTGGAAATTTTCGCGGTGTTGAAATTTTCGCGCATTTCCACCAGAAACTAGCGCGAAAATAAAAGCACGCGAATATTTTTGCTTGCCATATTATGTTCCTGTGCGTGATGTCTTGATTCCGCGGATATAAAAACATGCGAAACTCTTCTTACCCGGCCAAGCGCGAAAAATTAGTTGCTCGAAAATATCCACTTTTACAGTACTCTTGTGTGACAATTTAAAAGTGGTTGAGTTGCAATCATAAACCACAGTGACTGGATAACAAATATAGCATCTACAATGTACGTATACACTTTCAGGAGAAGAGTTTTGTGATTTCCTGCCATGTACAGGCAACATCCCCCCCCCCCCCCCCCACCAAATCATTGCTTTAGCAAATATCAGTTGAGTCGCGAAATTAGTGAAAATAAAAATGTCCGTTATACAGCATCCGTGCAACATTGCAGTCTCTTGTCTTGATTGAGCAAAGTAGGAGCCAAGTACTGTATGTATATAAATGTGCAGTATTTAGCGAGTCCAATTTTTAGTGAATCGGGACTTCCTGACAATTTCACGAGTGGTTAAATTCGCGATTGTGGAGTACAGTACTGAACAGTATATGTATGCTTGCATGTCACGTTCATATCGGGATCAGAGGTAATACAGTTTATTTCTGCATGTTTTTAGATTCGCAAATGGCACCTGAAGTCCTTGCAAAGTTAGAAAAATAAAAAGCTCATGAAATATTCGGCGTGTACAGTAGTAGCTGCCGTAAATGGTATTGAATAATATTAATGAAGGTCTGGAAGCTGAGGCTATGCTTCTCCTTCTGCTAAACTCTGCCATGCCAGGGGAACGAAATGTCTTGATAACCTGATACGGCAGTGTGATGAGATTTAAAGCATTTATGTGCTTGTGTTAACCCTTGCAAGACCGCCACGTTTCAATGTTATTGACATCACAATGCAGTCGGGTTGCCAATGGCGACAAAAAGCAGGAATAATGATCTACAACATCTGAAATACAATGTAGATGAGACTATCAGTTGATGATCACCGTGGTGATAGTACCACATGGGAAAGCATGTTCGTCTTGTGACTGTCTATGACGTAGCAATGGTTGCTTTGTGAAATTGTTATTTTTCTTTAAAAGATACATTGTACATGATATACAATATGGGGGTTTTGAATTAGAATGTTCATCAGATTGCTTAATAGTTATTTGGAGGAGAAGAGAAATGCCATTGTAGATGCATATTTGTGTATAATATTGCAGAAAAAATATATGATGTGAAAGTTTCTGTTTCTCACCTCTTTGTAAATTGATGTCAGGGGCTATGTGCATGTAGTTTATACAGTCTACATTTTGGTGACATTGCACTTGTACAGTACATCTGTAACTGTACATTGACAGTACCGTACGTATCCAATGTACTCAACTCATTATGTTTGATAAAATATACTTGGTGGCACAAGATTTGGTTTGTTAATTTCATCTTGTTGACTCTTGTTGTGAATCTTCAGGAAATTGTTACAAATTATGTAATTATGAGGTAGGCAGTATCTTATTATGACCACTTTGCTTCCCTTCAAGAGAGATCCTATAATTGCATAAGTACAGTCCCACAGCCTGATTTCCCTGCTGGGAGATCACTGTGCCCTCCAAGAAGTTCAGATTGTTGTTTCGTGTGACGTGAGTTTGTCTTGATTTGCTCCTGCAGCCCGTGGCGCACACCTGCACATTCTCCGCCCAGAACAGGTCGACTGTGAAATGTAAATCTTATCCGGAGGAATGTCGGGGATAAGTAATTTGAACTTTAAAGGGTTGAATCACAGTGAGCTACATGTACATGTAGCTGCTTGTTTACCGAGTCATATTTTGCTTGAATATTTGATTTTGCAGACATTGGTTGTACATGTAGTCACCTGTCTTCATTATCATTTTACTTTGTTGTCATGCATGTACGTTCATTACCCAAATCTCTGTTTTCTTCCTAATTGTGTGGACAAATGGCATCTGAAAAGTTGTATGACGTATACAAAAAGAAACATGCTGCAGCTCCTGAACATTGTTCATAATATGAGCAGTATCATAAATTACGCACATATATTGTATTTATCGATTTACAAATAATACATGTTGCATGTAAACCCACAACAAAAAGAAACAGAATTGCTCATGCTGTAGCATATCTGATAGTTGAGCATAACACTTTATGATAGTGTATGCACTGTAATGTAGACATTACCTCAACACATGCTGCATGGTATCTTGTTTCATGATGTTGCAAAAGAAAAGTAGCTGTAACACATTTGAAAGTCTCTCTATATATTTCCTTTGATTTTGTGGGGGTGATGATCAATTGAGAACTGAACGAAATGCTTGAATGTTTCCCTCAACGTGTTTGATCGTTTCCCCCGACATTTTTTATTGTAAATAGGGTAGTGGCCTCGAAGTGTGACAATGGCATGATTATAATGATAGGATACATGTAGCTACAAAAGACTTTGGGCTCAACAAAATAGGCTCACAAACCACACACCCACCTACTATACCAACCCACACACCATGTACAGCTGTACGTTGTATGCTCTTTTCTTCTTGACATTCTGCAGACTTTGATTAAATTTTTTTTTTGCGTGTGTGCAAAAGTCAGAAAAATATACTTCAATAAATGTATATTTGTATTGTAATGGTAATGTTTCTTCATGAGTGCAGTTGTCTGGAAACTTCCAAACCATGTCATAATATTTAGACTCTGTCTAAAAGAGAAGTAATCCCTCGTAAAATACAGTTGAATGAAATCAATCTTATAATGAACATAAATCTGTCTCAGTCTGCTTCATGTATCTGGAATGAAATTAAGAAGCAATAATTTTGACTTTGTGATGTGCGCATGTAAAAAACCCCCATTGCTTTCAGTGCTAAAGATAGAAAAACGTCTGTATTACACTTGTACAATCATTCTACAGTATACTCTTATACACACAAAGATATACACTGTACTGTACTACCGTACATTGGCATGATCTTCCCATGATCAGCGGTGGTGTTGTGTGTATATATGCTCACCACACATGTATACCAACTTTAACAATAGTCAGGAAGCAAACTCTGTACAATTGTAGATTACAAAATATCTGCCCCTACCCCCCCCCCCCCCCACGAAATATCTGTGTACATGTAACAGGACATTCATTAGACCAACTACTTGTAGTGCAGCTGAATATGGGCTGTCAAGCCATCTTGTACAGTATGGAAAATGAAAACAAACAAAATTAATTTTCATCACGATCAATTGATAGTGGCATTGGTGGCATAAACATGTTTGCGTCCCGAGCGTATTCAGACTAATTTGATGCAACGATTCATATCAATTTGGCAATTTCCGGTGCAAAGGCCAAACAGGCGTGTAAACCTTGCTTAATGCCCGTTTGCTATGTAATGATAGAACTTCACCTTGTAATGTATGATTTGGGATATGCTTGGATTACATTGGTCCGGATTGCAGTGATTAAGTCATATCTCCTTAATAAGTGAGACAAGACTATCAAATTTAAATCTTATCAGCAGTGAAGCAGTCTATAGTTTTTTTAATGTGCATAAATATGAGGCTGAAATATACTGGTTTCATGTACGATTAATTAATGCGTATAGTTTAGTGCACGCTATTAAACATGATGGGAGATACGACTGCAAGTGCGTGCGGATTTCATGAAGATTGACACGCACAATACACCGGAGCCCTGTGTTCAGAATGCGCCCGAGCTCTGTGCACATGAGACATGATTATGTGCCTGAAATGATTCAGCATTTTTTTCCTGTCTCCGCACCCATTATACCTCTCATCTTACAAGCTGATTTTCCCTCAAAACGTGACGTTTTATGAGTGTCTTAAATCGTTGTGAAGATACTATATTTAGAATACTTAGATCTATTTCCTACAATGGGGGGGGGGGGGGGGAAGAACAAAAGAAGATGATGAACAATTCAGAATAAAATGTGTGTTTTCATGAGAAACCTAAACTGGGGGGAGACTTTGAATCTTGTAGAGTTTACGGTAAGCAGGAAATATTCTCCCTAATTTGATCATAATAGGCCCTTTGCAGCGTAATCTCGATCCGGTAACTTCATCCACTTCTAATCAGAACAGTGGACTGGGCTTATTTTTTGTCCATGGGAGGAACATCGCAATTATACCCTACATCCATCTGATAGGAAAATACATTTATTTGGAGGGTGTAATGATTGATTGATTGATTGTTCATTGTGTGTCTCCCACTAGAGGTATTAAATCAAATCATTGAGGTGGAGGCCCAAGGGATTCTGTGCTGCACAATGCCAGTGGGTTTTACACCCACATACATGTAGGCCTACTCGTATCCTTTGGAAATCTAATAGCAGAGCTGTCAATATCAGAGATATTGCTGTTGCTATTATTATCCTTCTTAAGTTTCCCCTTGTTTTTGTTTTATATACTTCTACTTGTTTAGTTGATAATGGTTACTGCATTGTATAAGTGCATACATGTAAAATTACAAAGATTATTAAAATTGTTATAATTGTTATCATCATCATTCTTCTTATTGATGCTCTTTTTGTTTAATATAGTCATAGCAGTTTAATATATTTTATCAGAGTATGTTATAAACTTAATGTAAAGGAGAATCTTTTCCCATCTATTTTATTTCTTTATTTGTGAATTATCATTATTATTATTATCATTATTCTTTTTTTTTTTGGGGGGGGGGGGGCTTCTTTGTTTCTTTATCAAATCTTAATTTGAATTTCATGTTTATTGAACTGTAACATTTTTTGTTTTGTTTTGAGTGATCACTTTTGTTCGATCTATAAGCATGCCCTGAATTGATCCCCAATATGGATTATGATCCCCTACTCTCATAATAAAAAATATGCCACAATACAGTTTTAACGAAAGAAGATTATTTTTCTTGCTCACATATCTTGCATTTGCATTCTGATAAAGCTTTTCTTTTTACATACAGATATTTTCGCCAAAATGGCAAAAATCGTGAATATAACAGTTTTACAGTACTGTAAAAGATATTTTTACAGTACTTTAGTGTGCAAGCAAGCAAAAATATTAATGGGTATTTGGATACAATATTTGCAGGTATTTGGATACAATATTTACAGGTATTTAATGTGAAGTAATTTGGTTTGAACTGTTGGAAGCACTATCAGAGATGCTTGTAACTCTAATGGTATTTTCCTCTCTCATGCTTTATTTTGTGCAGCACTTTTTCCGCCTGACAAACCTCCGCATCCTGGGACTCAGCGACAATGAGCTGGGACGACTACCGGCCGAGATCGGCAACTTCATGCACCTTATGGAGCTGGATGTTAGCCGTAATGGTGAGTACGCAACTTGTTGTGATCTCATAATAGGCTGTGGGGGCGCTGTGGCATAGTGGATAAGACTAAGTTCGACTCCCGTCCAGTGCTTGCGTCCTTGGACAAGATGTTTTTACCCACTTCGTCCCTCTCGAGCCAGGTGTATGGGTACCTGGCAACGCTGGGGTAATAATAATGGCAGGGCCCTCTGGTAGAGCAGTGGCAACACCTTATTAATTCATATTATTGTTGTTGTTGTTATTATAGGTTTACTAAGTTTCGAAAGGTACCTAGCTATTTTTCCCCCCTGAATGCAGTATTTGGTAGTCCCAATTCATCTTTTCTGGCCGACTGCATGAAAAAGTTAGAATCCAGGAGTCCGTTTCATGAAAGTCTTATGAGAGACTCTTGACTGCCCGTCATTGATTTGTTTTATTTTTATCTGAATTACGCACTGTGCTCTACATACATGTGGAGCACGCACAGCGAGTCACCACTTGACTTACCTGCTCGCATTGCTATTAAACAGGTGTTAGTTTGGGGTTTGCGTATGTGTGATTTTATGGGTTTGTTGGAGGGAAAATATGGGAAAAGGGTGACTTCAAAATTATTTGCTTGCCTGATTCAGGCAAGCATTTTTCCCTCTTGTTCCAAAATGCTTGCCCGACTTCGATTTTCACTTGCCTTGGGCAATCGGGCAAGCACTTTTGTCGCACCCTGTAGTAGTCCACCTTACCTGTAGCCAAGAAGGTGTTATCTATCTTTTGCGAGGTTGTTTAGTCTACAGTATATCCTAGGATGGCAGTTTATGCAATAATAAAAACATTAGATCTGCTTTAAAATAACATCACTTGAATTGATATCAGTATTGCCGGGGCTGATTTTTATTCAATCAGTCCCCATTTATTATCCTCTCCCAAAACAACAACAACAACAACAATTTATGCAAGAGGCAGCATGTAAAGATTCATTTGCTAGAAACGAGGACTGACAACTTGTAAAACAGCCACTCAATCTCCCATGGAAGGTTTTTCGTTTGCTCCGCCTGGAAGTTGGTAGAGGGGGTGGGGGTAGTGTTTGAAAAGAATTCGGCTCTCGCTTTTCGTTTGTGAGGAAATTGAATCACAAGCCCAGAAGCCCAGTGGAAAACTGGAAATGTGTGCAAACTGTAGTCTTATTGTGACGGGCAAGACTTAATAAGGATTGTCAGCTACCCCCCATGGGGACAGGTTGATCTATGATCTAGCCAAGCTTCGTGGGGAATAAAGAAACAGTTACACTTTAGTTATGAGTCACATATGAAGAGAAAATAAAGAGAGAAAACAGTTTGGGCACTAGCTGTCACCCAGAGAAAGTGTTGTTGTTTTCCAGAGCAAATTACAAAACTCACCTTTTTTTCCAGCCGTGAGTGTAATGCAAGGATATTTTTGATATCATGAGTCACTGGTTGATAAGTTGCATGTTGAAATTGGGAAAGGAATGTTTAGATTCCTCTATTTCATGTCTCCTAACAGTGAACTTCAGGCCTATAAAAATACCACCATGTTTGAGTTGGCCAGTTGATGTACTAAACATCACTCAAAATATATTGCACAAATTATTCCTCATTGAGACATCACATACATCCCCTTTCTATGCAATTTAAGGTAAAAATGAGATTTGAGGGCAATTGAACGTATTTTGAATTGCATGCATTTTTTTGTTCGTTTATTTTATTGTGTGTGTGTGTGTGTGTGTGTGTGTGTGAGTGGAGCAATGCTCGTTCAAGACTGCTTTTTCTTGAAAACCCCATGACCGATTTTCATCAAACTTGGCAGGTAGCATCCCTAGGGGGTTAGGAACTCAATTTGTTAAAATGGGCACCATGCCCCACCCAGGGGGCCCCCAGGGGGGCCCAAACCCCCCAAAATTAAGGAATCTGTAAAAAGCTTCTTCTCTAGAACCAGAAGTGATAGAGCTAAGTTAATACTATGAGTTAGTACATTGATGACTGTAGTTTCAAGTTTGTTCATGGCAGAATCAGGGGTGCCCCCCTTGGGACCCAGGGGAGGGGGTGGGGAAGGGTTCTAATGGGGCCTAAATTGTACATTTTCATCTTCTTCTTGAGAACTCCATAACCCATTTTCACCAAACTTGGCAGGTAGCATCCCTAGGGGGTTAGGAACTCCATTTGTTAAAATGGGCACCATGACCCACCCAGGGGGCCCCCAGGGGGCCCAAACCCCCCAAAATTAAGGAATCCGCAAAAATCTTCTTCTCTAGAACCAGAAGTGATAGAGCTAGGTTAATACTATGAGTTAGCACATTGATGACTGTAGTTTCAAGTTTGTTCATGGCAGAATCAGGGGTGCCCCCCCTTGGGACCCAGGGGGGGGGGGGGGGGGGTGAGGAGGGGTCCTAATGGGGCCTAAATTGTACATTTTTATCTTCTTCTTGAGAACCCCATGACCCATTTTCACCAAACTTGGCAGGTAGCATCCCTAGGGGGTTAGGATCTCAATTTGTTAAAATGGGCACCATGCCCCGCCCAGGGGGCCCCCAGGGGGCCCAAACCCCCCAAATGAAGGAATCTTTAAAAATCTTCTCTAGAATCAGAAGTTATAGAGCTGAGATAATACTATGAGTGAGTACATTAATGACTGTAGTTTCAAGTTTGTTCATAGGAGATCCAGGGGTGCCCCTCTTGGGGGTAGGGGGGGGGGGTGGTTGGAAGGGTCCAAATGGGGGCCTGAATTGTACATTTTCATCTTCTTCCTGAAAACCTCATGATGAATTTTTGTCAATTTTATTTACAACACAAAGAAGAAGAAAAAAACCCTGAAGTAAAGCTTGATGTGTTAGTGTGTTATTTCACTTAATTCTTTTCCTCACATTTAGATATCTTCCCATTAACATACGACACGTAATGGAGGTGTTACTCGTAGGCCTGTACATCTCAGGGTGCATTTATCAACTCTTTTTTTTTTTTTTTTGGCAGAAACAGGTTTTTCAAATGGCTTTCAGGGATCTTTTTAGAGATGTTAAAACGCAAAGCTGTTTTGAGTATGGGTTTTGGAAAGCCTTTTTGAAAACCACAAATTTGTGTTTTCTGAAACAGGTTTCAGCCAGAACTAATTTCTAGAAGCAAGATAAATGCAAAGCTGTTTTGAAACGACTTTGTACTGCACTATATAATATGACCCCTTCTCCTCGGGTCAATAAACGATGCAATGCAGCTGCACAGTGACAAGGCCAGCTTTCCTGTTGGCGTTGAGTTGATAAACGCAACTTATTTTGGAAGGCGTTTGTAAAGGGCTTTGGAAACGACTTTTGATAGTGGGTATGGAAAGCCGTTTCAAACTTTAGGAATGATGATAAATGCAGCCTCAGTGTTTTAAGACTGAACGAAAACCTATATTAATCATGCATGATGACAAATGCATAGCGAAAGCTGTCTAATATACATGAAAGATTTGCTTGAGGTTTTCCTGCACTTCTGACTGACATACATGGTGCATGTAACTACAGCGCACCCAACTGCATATATTGATGAAATGAAAAGATGAAGACTGTGAACATTGCTGTACCTCTGAAACACCCTATACAGCGTAAGAAAAGCAGATTTTGAGTGTCACTGACCTTTAATACAATGGTTGCCAGAGTCACTTGGGTGCTTGAAGAATGGCAAAGAGAAATGGACAGATTTGCAAGTATGCATTTTAACAGTAGTAAACATCTGATTACTGTATGTCTCTGCGTCTGCGTCCACTTCCGATATTTTCTTTCAGATTCTGTCTCAATATGAGTCACACAAATTTTGTTGCTGATGAAAAAAAACAGACGTCACCAAAGGTTGTTCAACTTCATGCCCAGGTTGAGTTAGCCATGCTTGTAATAGATTCATTTGTTGTAATATGCATAATTTCTACTTGCGTGTCAGTGGATATTGACCACTACATGGCAAATTTTTGTGGTGACTTACAAGAGAAGTTTGCCAAGCAGTGCCATCCGACATTATTATTTTGTTTGTGAGAGTCAGACGCTCCTTACATAATGAAAGTGGTAGCTGAGTTTTTCTTAAAGGTATTTTTGGCGCAGAAACTGCAGCCACCTCTCACAGAAATTATGAGAAGATTTTGATGGATCGGAATGCCATCTCCCCCGTCTGAGGACCAGGAGTGTGAATTAAGTTTTTCGTCCCGTCGTCTCAAGTACGAACTTGGGAGATTACAGATTCAATCATTGATTGGAAGCTTTCCCCCGTTTGCCGACGGGAATTCACCGTAAAGGATGACAGAGATGATTCTTCCCTGCCCACCTTACCTCAGTCGACTCCCCCGCGGAAACCCAAGTTGACCAAAAAGTCATCGTTTGCGTGAACTGGGTGACGTATGAAGCCGGTATAAACAGGCTTCCAAGAATTTGGGGTTCAAAATTTAGCCTACGCAAGAGTGTTGTGTGTTTTGCAAGTCTTTCCGTTGTGAATACAATGTGCATTCCTCTTGAGTACTGATTGTGGTGATGGTGGGTTATGGTTCAGCGGCTGTGGTGCATTATTTGTCTGTACTGCTGCAGTTTCAATTTTGCCTCGCAATTTTTGTGGCTGAAATGTGGCATCTTCCTGGAATATGATCAGATTGACAGGAAAGGGTAATTCCCAACAGCAGTTTGCATGATGTCCAGTGTAGAAGTGATGGCAAATTTTGCACAATTTTGATCTTTAAATAAAGAGAAATGGAAAAAATATGACAGAAGTTTTGATGAAAGAGGAACCTTCCTCATGCTATGATAATAAATGTAACAGGATTAATTAGCAGGGAAGACATACACCGCCTGTTAATCATTTTGTGCACAAAGGCATAGATAATCATCTTTGTTTTGCTAAGTATCTTGGTGGATAACCAATGAAATAAAAATATTTTTTTTTAACAGAAATAATAGTGTATAATTGATGAGAATATTGATGAACGTTTGTACTTCCATTACAAATTTTAGATAATTTCTATCAGTGTAAACGTGGTAATTTGCTTACTTATAATCCTTGTGATATTTTAACTCTTTATGATACTCGGTTGTATGTTTGCAGTTTGCATAGTAATTGTGTAATGTTCCTTCACAATGTCAAGCACTTGGTCCTTTCATTTTCATATTTCTGCTATTTAATATTTTCTGGGAAAAAAATCCAGGAATAAATGGGCAAACAAACATAAAGGGTTTTACTCATGGCAGGCTTTCTTTGATGAAGAGTATATTGCATGTTGAACTTTGGTATTATAGAATTGCTAGCTTAAAGATTGATAATTGCGCCTTTGAATGTTTCTGTGACAGATATATGGCGCCATACAAATGCTGTGGATCATCATCATCATCATAATGAAGTTGCAATCATGCATTATGTGATATGACAGATTAAAAGAATTATAAACCCTTTTCATTTATTCATAGTACAAATATTGTATCTGTGACATGTATTATTTGGAATAATACTACAGCTTTTACATAGCTGGAACTCATAATTTGGAACAACACTCTCAAGTTTGGAATGATGAGGTTAACAATCATAAGTATAAACATCTGATATTTGTAGTGCCTTGTTGGTAGTAATGGTTTTGCACGGTGCTCGTAAAGGCAGAAATGCTATTTCCGACCCCTACTACCAACCACTTCATGCATGGCCATAAACATCTTGGAGTGGTGCACCATGTGCAAGTGCTTTCTGCTGCGCTGCATGAAATATTCATCAGGTTGTCGTGACTGTTGCGCCTAAATGAAGTCAGTCATATTTCTCTCTGTAAACTGCAGTGAAAAGAAAACAATAAAAGAAGAAGAGGTGTGGATAGTGTAGAAAGGAATGGCATTGGCAGGGCCCGACATTAGCGATGGCTTGGCGGCCTGGGGCCACTAAAAATTTATGCCGGGCCACTAAAAATTGATGCTGGGCCACTAAAAATTGATGCTGGGCTACCAAATTTAAGAAAAAAAGCTCTCCTTTGGTGACGCCATCCGGCATCTCTGTATGTATTCAAAATGGTATGTTATGCTTGCTTTTGTTCTGGACCACCACACAGTACCTTTTCCGGGGCCACCAAAATTTCAGATTTAAAGATTCTAGTTGACTGAACGGGCCACTAGAGAAGAAAATTAGTGTCCAGCCCTACATGTATATTGGGAAGGAAAAAAGATGAGGAAGAACTTAACCCTTCAAGAACCTCAACTTAACAAACAAACAAACAAACACAAAACAACAACAGTGCTCATCAAAACAAAACAAAACAAAACAAAAACACAATATCATTATGAAAACAAATAGGCCTACCCCAACTGGAGTTGTTCTGCTCATTCTAGCAACATACTAACGTTGTCCCATTTGCCGATCTATATTACGAGGAGAGAATGTCCTTCTGTCTCTCGGCTCTCAGAATTGAAATGCAACTTGTAGTGAACTGACAGAGGAAAAGGAATGTTCAAAAAAATGGAGACCATTGATTCAAATAACAGTCGTGATAAATGACATGTGTAAGTTTTCTTTGAGATTAATGACTTTTTGAGCCTGAATGCTTGACATGATCAATCAAAGGAAGAAATATAGCAATATGAAATCAGTAATGGGAGAGATATGAAACCTAAGGCATGTGAATGAAGTCCACAGAAACTTTTGGTAGCTCTTTTCAAGACTTCTGCATACTTCTTGTATCTGAGTATGGTTTGTCAGTATTTAGATAGACATGAAATAACACAAGGTAAACTGGAAAGGAGAATCACGCTTGTGGTGCGGCTGCAAACTTTTGCCGCAGGGTGTATTGACACCATAATCAGGGCCTTGCCTAGCCAGGCATCTCACATTATTGAATTTCCAAATTTCATTACTCATTTTCTTAGGGATGATTGACCACATTGCTTCTAGTCTTTCTTCAAGTCATTTCTTTTTCTTTTCTGGAGTATTTCATTCTTGAAAATGTTTGTCAAAGTTGGTAGCATCGCTCTGAGTGTCATTGTTTTTCAGGAAGAGACTCGCCTATTCTAGAAAAGCAGCTTTATTAGATAGGGTATTTAGTGTCTTTTTTTATAAAAATATGAGTATGCTGATCTGTGTAATTGACTTCATTTACATTCCCATATCTCTTTTGGGAGTGCTGTACACGTTGTGTATCAAGAAATAATGCGGGCCACACTGTTAGCACAGTGTTAAGTAATAAATGATGCATTCACGGAGGCTTGAATGAGGCTAGAAAGATGGGCAGTCAGACGTTCTATTCATTTAGGGGATCATGTACATAAATACTTTATTGGATTTACCTCTTTAACTTCTAGGAGTTTATAGTCTCTGAATCTAGGCCATGAAATGAATGCAGAGAGAAGAGAAAAAGGGGGGTGGGGGATATGAAGGGGGGGGGGGGACAATAGCGATGAAGAAGAAGAGGGAGAACAAGAGAAAGAGACAACATGCACACCCCCTGCAACACAGATCATCACAGCCGTAGGTTTTGGCAGTACACCTTTGACATTTTATGACACCGAAAAATTAGGCCAAATGTCTACGATCTTGTCTTTACCATTTCGAGAAGGGCTGGTAGAAGATGTGTGAGCACTGGGTGTAACGTGGGCACGCTGGTCTATTATTGACCTAATTAAGACTCAGAGTGACATGATGCACACATATTAATGTATATGTGCAAGGTGTACCACATGAATGATTAATTGCTCAAGGGGCAATTTTGCAAACATCCCACAGGCAGGGAGTAGGCATCCTTTTTTTTTTCCAGTGTGTATGAGTGCAGTGGCAGTATTGTTTGTTGTTGTTTTTTTGTCAGTGGTTGGAAGCATGATAGGGAACTAATGAATTTCTTCATGAAGTGCTTTATAGAAATGTTTGCAACTTCATTGGATGGGCAAATTAAAAAGTGCAGTCTAAACAAAATGGCAGAATGGAAGGGCTTCAGAATTCTGTTCCCAAATATGGCCCAATGCCTCCCCCCCTCCCTAGCTTATATGTAATGTAAATGCCAAACCAGTTGAGATATCTAGGTCTTAGTTAAGGTCGACTTCTGATAGAGAAGATGCTCAACACTTTGAAATGATACAGTATTGCATAATTCATCAGGACTGGATAGTCTATAGCCAACCAAAATAAATGATGAAATCATAAAGATAGGCCTGTAGGATTATGTTTTGGCAACAGGGGCTTTGTTGGTACGAAGACTATTGGATTGCTCCGAGTTTTCCCCATGACTGTGTAGAACAAAATCTGAACTTATCAAAATCCTTTGGTGGTGTTGGTAGAGCTGAGATAATGTAGGAAACATTCCATGAATCCAACTGCAAGATGTGTCCCACAGTGACCTATCCTCTGGGTTTCCAGACAAATTGATGCAATCCCTGAGATGAAACAGCTAGGTACCTAACTGGTGTGGCCCTTTAAAACTGTCTATCACTGTTTTTGGTGACATGAAAATCTTTCTATTGTCCTGAATTTTTGAGATGATTGAACAAGATGGACATACATTGTACAGGTTTGAATGGTCCACAATATCCATACTCTGCCCCATTCTCTCAAATGAGTGTCTGTCAGAATATGGAATATCTGTATTAATACCAAGGAGGCTAATATTGCAGCAAAGGGCGTGGTAGGACTAGGAGGGGTATCATACTTTCTCCAGAAACAGCTGGTATTCATCACCAAGAAAAGTGCAATTTTCTTTTCTCTCCAGGATCTTCCACTTTTCCTCATCCTCAGCTCTGTTCTGTTCTGTGGACAGAATTGGGAGGGCTGGAGAGAATGAGAGATGGAGAGAGAAAAAAAAGTGATTTATGCTGCATTCCTGGCGATGATGTCATATTTATTGGGTTTTTGAGGTGAGGAGTTTACTCAGGGGTCAAGAAGTGGAGGACGTACTCTTTTCCCCAGCTTTAACCCCTTGAATGCTTCCACTATGATAATGCCATTGGCCCTGTCCACAAACATGCAGCCAGTGGTAGTGCTATGGACTTGTTAACAACTCCGTTACTTAGATCAATATGAAACCTTTTCATATACCCCACAGTGTACAAAGTTTGCTCAAATTCTTGATTATATAGGCCTACACTTTATTTGAGGGCTTGGTTTTTTTTTTTTAAAATGAATTAAAGGTATGTTGTAGACCTGATCTGAGGACCGAATGTTGTATGGGTGACCCGATTGTATAACACAGTTATTTTGGTAACTACAATGTTACTAGATATTTTATTTCGTGAGTTTACGCAAGAACTTACAGTGAGAGCCCGCTCAACGCGCGCGCAGTCATATCGCTTCTTCGCACGTTTTGCACAAGGGACTAAGTTCCCTCATCGCAGTCTAAATCAAGTTTTTATTCGTCCTTTTTACTGTGCATCGTCACAATATCTTATCATATTGTGGATTATTATTATTTATAGCTCAGTTAGAGCTGACTTTGCTTCGGAAGAGGATTTTTATTCACGAGATATCGCGGGATGGAAATTCCGCTTTCCGCTCCCCCACAGCATACAGCTAAGTCTGTCGTGGGTGGCACCACTAGTACGAGCGCCCTGCATACAGCTAAGTCTGTCGTGGCGATGGTGACTATTCGTATTCATCTAAAGAGAAATAGATGGATTTCTAGCAGATGATTATGAAGAATATTTGGGCATTTTAGTGTTGGAAGACTTAATGGTCATGCCCAGGGTGAATTGTATGACTTCATATAGCTGCCAAAGGCCAAGGCTAAAAATCACACAACAAAAAGTACATGTGTGGGACTGAATTGTATGGATTATTAGGTGATCCGAGTATCCTCTCGGATCACCTTCTGTATCTGTACGGATTCTTTGTTTTTCTTCTTCTTCTTCTTTATTTCTCCTCAAAAGTTGTGCAGAGGTTAGCTCAGAAAGTCCGCTGCCTGTCAATTTCAAAATTATATCATGTATGCATCATGTCCCAAAGACGGCAAATCTAATGTATCATTGTGATCAGTCGACCGTGACGTCACTATGACGTCATTATATGAAAACACATTCTCAATCATATCTCATTAATGAAATAGAATTTTTCAATGAAATTTACGTCACATATATTTAAAGTTATGCGCATTCTACTCATGTTCTCAAAATTCATATTTTCTCTTAAAACGTGCGCGTACGCGCGCGTTGAAATATTTGTATGCTCCAATCGAGCTCAAAATTTTTTTGCACACGTTTCAGACCATTTGGAGCATTTTTTGAAAAATTGAAAAAATCGGACGGACGCGTACGCGCGCGCGCATATACGCACGCACAGCTCATATGCAATTGAAATTTCCAGTTTTTTCACTTTGATCGCATGTCTGAAATGTCAAGGAATATTTATACCACGTTTCAAGTCAATCCGACTCAATATGACGTCATACGGGGCCGTCAAAGTTGAAATTCCGCGCGCGCGTCAATGGCGATATACAGTGCAACTATGCCAAAAAACTGCCAATTTTAAATCCGATTTTACTCGTCAGGATGGACGGTGACCCCCCATTTTCTTGACATATATTGAAAGCTGATGAGTTGTACATGTCATTTCATGGGTAGGCAATGCTGACAAAATGATTAAAAGATATCAAATTTCTTAATAAAGTAAAAAAAGTAAATTTTCAAAATGACGTCATCAAATTACAAGTTTACTCGAGCGTATCTCACTTATCCTCTGCCAATTTTCTCCCATATTTCAGTATGTTGTAGCTTATGAAATGTTCTTTCATTAATGTAAAAACAACATTTTGATTGGATGACGTCATCGCCTCGTAAAAATGGATTGAATGTATCCTTGTAGAATTTGACCAGTTTACGTGTTATCTCTATGGGAGAGCAGTTTTTCTGGCAGTGAAAATTGACATGACTCTCTTTTTCGAGCACTAGCTCACTTTTGCTTCGGTGAATTTTTCCCAGATTTTAGTATGTTGTAGCTGAGACTTTGGGCTATCGTAAGTGTGCCCTTCATTTTTTCATACGACGTCGGCATCACGTCGAAAAACTTGGTTGAAAATGGCACGTGGCTTCGATGCAGCATCATTTTGCTTAATACACAGGGCCTATGGAGCATGAAATAGGTCATTGCATAGCGCATCCGACTCGTAATCCTAAGGTCCCTGGTTCGAGGCTCACCCCTGCCAATATTTTTTTTCATTTTTTTAAACACTTTTTTTCTTCTTTTTCTTTAGTTAGTCTTAATCTCCCTTCCTAACTTTATCTTTTTCTGATTTTTTTATGCTTCTCCTTCAAATTTCTATAAAATAACATATTTTTTTCTTTATTTTTCTTTCTTTCTACTACTTTCTGTGCAATAGATGAACAACAACAATGGCTATCAATCCCATATTTTGCACATGTTTAGTTCATGTCACGTACATTATTTCATAAAATAACAACTACTTGATCAGACACCATCTTGGGTATGTAAATTAGGGTCAAAGGTCATAAATGTGTCATCCTGTGTCTTGGTGAATACATGTCCTATCTTTCCCATATTTTGCACACACAAAGACCATGTAACAAGGATCATTTCACAAAATAACCACTTTTTGCTCAGACGCCATCTTGGGTGTGCAAAGTGAGGTCAAAGGTCATATGTACTTCTTTCTGTATTTTCGTTATGACGTGTTATCTCTATGGGAGGGATTTTTTTTTAATGTGAAAATCGACATGCTTTTCTTTATCGAGCACTAGCTCTCACTTACCCTTCGGTGAATTTCTCCCAGATTTTATGTTGTACCTAAGACTTTGCATTTTGCATCTTGGTGAATACCTGTCCTATCTTTGCCATATTTTGCACACGAATATAGACGATGTCGCAAGAATCATTTCACAAAATAACCACTTTTTCCTCAGATGCCATCTTGGGAGTGTAAAG
Source organism: Diadema antillarum (assembly GCF_040938485.1). Classification (NCBI taxonomy): domain Eukaryota; kingdom Metazoa; phylum Echinodermata; class Echinoidea; order Diadematoida; family Diadematidae; genus Diadema; species Diadema antillarum. Next base: position 203,031 of record NW_027272665.1, read on the forward strand.
GTGGGTCAAAGGTCATATGTATTCGTTGCTGTATCTTCGTTATTCAGTGTATACAGAATTGGTACCAAAGATGGCAGATATGACTCCCTTTTCTAAATGAGAATCCAAACCTCACACGGCCAATGTCTCTAAACACAGATGAAACTTGTATTGTCATGCCTATTACGATCAGGACTCGAATCATTGATTAAAAAAAAATCGGATCACCTTAATTTGTCAGTGATGACAAATTACAATCTCTAGTTATCTTTTTTTTTTTCTCACTCTATTCACATTCCACCCAACATACCCTGTCTGAGTTATTTGATGGCTAGAGTATACATGGATTCTGAAATGACTTTTTCATGGAAATCCTTTATGTGTGCATTGTCATAATTCCTTTATGATTTGCTGCATTGGGATAAATGAAAAACTTATACAGAAAAATGCTTCCTTGTGATAGTCTGTAGTGGCTTTGTGGACATCATCACAGAGCATAACATACAATTGTACATCAGGACTTGACACTTAAACTTTATTCTCTGGTGGCTGGTTCAGGCCACTAAAATCTTTAGAATTGAAATTTTGGTGGCCCGAATTATAAATAGATGGGAACAGAACAATTTATTTTGAATCCAAAGTTCTTGATCGAGCCACCAAAAGAAAAAATGTTTTGCCCTAGGCTACCGCTAATGCCAAACCCTGTACATTATAGATATGACAAGGCATTGAATTTGAGATAACCACCCAAGAATTTAGAACAACCATCAGAATTTGGGAGATTTATTAACTTTCCGCAAAATTGTCCCCAATCATTTCTCTCTGACATGACTCTCTGTGAAGTTAATGTAATGAGAGAGCTGTTGGTCGACTTTAGGGTTTATGATCTTCCAGATGCAAGGTACGAGTTTGTACAAAGAACTTTGCAATGTAAGCAGTCTTCTGCTTTACTCTCTGTGAGAGAGTGGTGACATGAAATGTGGACATGATGTGTTTCTGTGTTTATAAAGCATGAAGTTTAGGCTGACATACTTGTAACTATGATTCTCACATCTTGTGGAGACAGTGAATATGATGCATCATACTTTGTTTACTGCCTGCTGCGTGGGAGACCCATTTGAAAGTCTAATGTCTGAAAAGGGGCACACCCGCTGGTCAATGTGATGATCGCAAGCGTTGTGCAAATACAAAATGCATTTAAAACATGGAGAGAGAAAAATATGCACTTCAATCGTATGCAGTGCAGTACAATTGAACGTTGAAATCAAACCCAGTTTTCATGGCCAAGTGTACTGTAGTGGTTGATCGTGTGTCTCACATGGCATTCACTCACAAAATACCTACGACCATGTGTGGGACTACATGTTATAGGGTTCAAATTACAATGATTAGAATGAAAATCAGAAAGAGTATAGCTTTTGTCGTCACGCGCAGTGGTCTTTGCAGCATGTAGTATCATTCTTGTCACATGAATTTGTGAGAGTAGAAGATCACTGGATAAATTTTTTCTATGCATGTTAAACTTTTGAAATGTCCCACGTTGTCCAAACTCAAGTTTATGTACTGGCACAAATTTGCATAAGTGGGACTACCTTTACAATGAGCGCATAGTGACAATTGAACATCATGCAAGTGTAGCACGTAACAAAGGGACAGAACCACGTATATGTAGTTTGATGTCCTTTTTTTAACATGATGTGTATTAAAAGAGTGATGCATATTATCAGAAACTGCATCGTTTTTGTAGAAGCACTCGTAGACTTAAAGATCCGGTTACATGGGGAGAGAAGGGTAGTCTTATCGCATTGATCTTCATTTGTTGCCTACTGGGGTACATTTGAAAACCATGACTAACGCAGCCTGCTATTCAACAAATATGTGCATCAAAGCACATACATGTGTACACATCAGTAACATTCGATTCCGGAGTTTAGATTCTATGGCTGAGTGCGTGCTTTCATAGGGTGCGTTTATCAACTCCTTTTCTCGACAGAAACAGGTTTTCCAAACGGCTTTCAGGGAATTTTTGCGAGATGATGACTGCAAAGCTGTTTTGATCATGGGGTTCGGAAAGCCTTTTTTTAAAACCGCAAATTTTTGCTTTCCGACACAGGTTTCCAGAAACCTGTTTCTAGAAGCCCTTTGAAGTGAGATAAACGCAAAGCTGTTTCGAAATGGCTTTTTACTGCGGTTGCGAACCATGCCTTCTCCTCGGGTCATAATGCGCAATGCAACTGCGCAGTGACAAGGCCAGTTTTCGCGTTCGCGATGAGTTGATAAACGCAACTATTTTGGAAGCCGTTTCTAAAGGGCTTTGGAAATTGCTTATGAAAGGGCTTTGGAAACAGCTTTTGAAAGCCATTTCAAACAGGGGAAAGATGATAAACGCAGTCATAGATATCAGTACTAAAGGGGGGAGGGGGGGGGGATTTAAACCTTAGCCAAGGCCACAGGGTCATTAACACCCTAGAATTATGCATGCATCCTTGCTAGAGAGAGACAAAAATCCTGGATCAGGGTACTGATCTCTATCACCACCTAAAACTGATGACCCATTTCAGACCTGGCTGAAAAGGTCATACTTTTTCCTTTCCAAGTAATATTGTCAACAGAGAAATAATCAATGACAAAAGCACAACTTCCTCTTCGAAGGCTATTATTTCATCTCATTCAGTGACTTTCAAGAAACATTTCGTCTGTTGAGAATGAGAAGGGCGCTAAGTGGTCATGAACACTGTGGGTTTAGTGGCAACTTAACGCCCTTATCATTCTCAGCCGACGATTTTATGTTGAAACCCTTGAAATAAAGAAAAAAATAGATAAAAATAAAGATACAATTGTATGGGATATTAACTCTGCTGCTGCTGTATGGATGCATAAGTCAAGGAAGGAAATTCTATTTCTTTTTGATTTCTTTTTTTTCCATTCTGTGCACAAATGAAAAGAGTTATTCTGTGAGAAAATTGTATTCAAAGATCAGTGTTAATAAGATGATTCCTTGTCACAGCATACGTATGTTTGTCATTTTATGTGTTGGCCTGGTCTCCTGGGAGCCAGAGACTCAGAGTAGGAGGCATGCATGGCTTGAGTTGACTGCCCCTGGCTGTTCAGGGGAGTAATCGAGTGGATACTCTAGGCCTATTTAAAGGTGATCACAGCCCACAACAGCGCTCTGTAACAGAGTTATCGCTTTACGCTGTATTGCTCATTTCACACGTCGCGCACGTCTGTGGTGAGTGCGCAGATGTGGCGCATTGATCACTGCTGCGGCTAGTATGTACCCGCAGCTTGGTGGATGCTGGCAACCAGCCAAGTCGCCTAACGATGGATAAAACAGGTTTTGTTGCCCGATTTAATTTATCGCCATCAATCCATAATCACAAATAAATTGCCGTCGGGCAATTAGGGTAGTAGGGTGAAGCAAGCAGAGGCATGTCATTATCTATGTATTACTGTGCAATGTGCGTTCTCTACACCACAAGCACCAACACGGATGTATGCATGTGGGATTGTGACTGCTAGCACACAAGTATTTTTGCAGAGTAATGTTAAATTTCTAACAAAATTATACTCCCATTTATAATATGCAAAAATTATAAAACAATCAAAGTTCATTGCAGTTGGCCCAGCATGAGAAGTGAATCATGCGGAAAGTTAAAACGGTAATTAGTGCACTATAGGCTCTCCTCTTTCATCTTAGGCTGGTAAACCTTTCATACCAGCTTTCTCTCGGAAGGTTTGCAAGCAGCCCTTTAATCTCAAGCTGTTCAGTCCTATGTGCACATGTGTAGCTCATCTCAAGCAAGGCACTAATATCCTCCCCCCTCCCCCTCCTTCTTTCTGGAAAGAATGAATTGAGGCATGGGAGGGGGGCTGTGATGGGCCTCTCATCACATACTGTCCTCTCTACTGGTCGGCCGCGCATCTCTCGTACCGTTGCGATTTAACAGGGAGCGGTGATAGATCGGTGCCGCTCACAACATATGCCACCTCCATTCTTTCTCCGTTACAGGCTAGAGATGGCTGCAAGATGTACGCACATTTGGCAGAGTGAGCGTAAGAGAGAAAGAGATGGGGGGGGGGGGGAGGGGGAGGGAGAAACAAAAGAAGAGAATCTATTTTCACTGTTTTGCATCCATGAAAGGTTAGCCGAATGAATAATTAATTGCACCCTCCTCCCCCGACCCCCTCTCTTCTCTCTCATCTAATTCGCAGTGAACGGTGGTGATCAATTTGTGATCTCCATAGGCACCCACCCCGTAGGGTTGGACCCATTACTGCTGTCGTCCTCGGGGCTGTAATAGCTCCCTCGTGTTTGTCCCCCGCAAAATTTGCTGACACGATTGCGTATGAAAGGGACTGCCCGCACCACTTACTCATGTTTTGAACGTAGACAGTGCAGTGCGTAATGTGTGACAAATTGATATGGAATTCACCGAGAACTACCCTAGTAGCCCATGAATAATTTTGCTGCTGATTGATCGAGACCAGATGATAGCATCTATAGGCCAAAATAACAAGCTATCATACTTTTGAAACGTATCTTTTAGTTTGAGTTTGATTGGGTTAGTGGCATTTAAAAGCACATTTTACATACATACATGTGCGTGTACACACACATGCGCACACACTGTTTATAATGTACACACACACACACACACACACACACACACACATATATTCTTTTCTGTCCTACCAAATGAAAAGGTTTCTCTCCTTTAGTTTAATGGTGAAGACAAAAGTAAATCCAGATAGAGTATATGCTTACCCTTGATAAATAGCAATGCCTGTTCAGAGCTCTCACTAAGGCAATTTATGTGACTAGTGTTTTGTTTTGTATTAATATTTTGAAGGTTATTTTTCCATGTGTTTTCTTTTTCCGACATACTCTGGCCAACCATCACAACCTGCAGTCTATAAGTTCCTTGCACAGTGCCAATATTGATAGTTAGATGTCCTTTTGTAGTATCCGAGAGTGTGTTTAAAAATGAAATAAAAAGTGGGAAAAGTTTTAATGGGTGCAGACACGTAGTCCATCCCCCATTAGTGACCTTCACATCTACGGTAGATAGCACCGAGCCAAGCGCCACGGGCGTGGACCAAACATTCGATTCGCGACGAGATAGCGCCAGTGGGCAAGAATGGGGGCGCGACAGATAGCTTGTGAGAAGTACTCTGGTGTCTTTATTTTTCTCTGTCTCTTTCTCCAATGCACTCCTTTGTGCCATGGGCGACAAATATTTTGTTGTCTCCTACATTGTAGTTACCCTCCTCCTCGTCGTCGTCGATAAAGGTTAATAGAAAGGGAAGGAGTGGACAGGGAGGTGAAAGAGGCCATAGCATGTAGCAAGAGTTAAAAGGTCAAAGTTTAACAGTATCGTCCAGTGTATGTTGTAGGTGATGCCTGGCTGCTGCTTGTGAAATTGAGTGCCTCCTACCAGTTATTTTAATTCCAACACCCGATGTGTTTTCCAAGAATGTACAATTGATTTTGATTTGGTGCAGTCTGTAGCTGTTTCCTATCTAACTCATGCAGTACCGGGATATGAAAATGTTGTTGACATTCTATGGAAATAGGGTATCTGATAGTAATGAGAGATTTAAAGAGAGTTTAGTGTGATTCTGATACTACTTCATAAAGATTAGGGGCCAAGATGTTACTAACTGTTAAGATCAAACAATTAAACGTCTCTAGTTGCAAGTCGTGAAATTATGAAGAACTTCATGTGCCTTTGATATGACGTTTGTAGGCGAGGAAATTTGGCAAAAACTCTTGAAATCTTTCCTCTTAGTCAGCCAGTCTATTTTGATAAATATTTATTATTTACGTATCTATTTCATTTTTTACAATTGATAATTTTTATGTATGTGTTTATTCTATTATTGTATTGATATGATATTTTTTTCGTTGTGGAATGATGTCATCAACATGTTCCATATATTTGATGGTCGTTGAGTAGATTACATTACACTTGTATCTTGGCTTTTATCTAGTTATCTAGTAGATGAAGCTTTAATACATAGCTCCATCTGTATAGTAGAGCCAGGACAGTTGAAATAGTTTATTGGAAAATGATAGATATCAAACATTTTGAACATCTAGCACAAATTTGTTTGTTATTGTTGTTGCTATTTGCATGAAAGAAAAATTATGATAATTGAGGGGAAACAGTGACAAATTGTAGAACACAATGCCTGGAGTTGCATGTTTTGACCCCCAACTTGTTATGCCCCAGAAAAAAAAAAAAGTGAAAGAGCAAAGATTTTGTGAGCAGAATTCGCATGGCCATAACTATGATGACTTTTTTTCCCCCTTTTTTCACAATTATTTATTAATTAATTAATTAATTTGTTTGTTTGTTTGTTTGTCTGTTTGCCAGGATTGAATACTTCAGGCCCCTGCATCCATAACCCTCACCTCACGGTGGTGACCCATCCACCAAATGCCAGATCCTACTCCTGACACGAAAATGAGCTTGTGCTTGAGCTTGTTAGCTTCACATGGAGATTGACATTTTTCTTTGCTATCCTTCTCCTTTTCCCTTTCCTTTTTGCCATTCTCTTTATCCCGCCATGGGTCAGCGCTGATCCTATCTCGAGACCGCATGCGCGATCATAGCGTGCTTTTCACCCCTCAGCGACTTCTCTCGTGATTTCCAAAGCAGGCATGCATGTCCTAATCGTCAAAAACGATTAGATCGACTCCCATCGCCAAAGAACATTTATAGAAGAAAAAAAAAAAGCCCTGTCTCGACGTATTCTAGTCTGAATTTGGCAATGATGTATTGAATGTGAAGGTTTCTTGCCGTCTTTTTTGATCAGTGGCAATTAGCAAAATGGAAATGGGATTATGATGTTCTCATTATTCTATTCATGTGATCTTATATAGAGAATCATAACCAGAGTACTACCAGGCTATAGAGAGAGAAATCTGGAGGCTATGAGGCAAAGTCTTGTAGATGTAGTAATGGTTAAAGTAAACAGGAGTATTATATTACATCATTTGATTTATCTTTTTACTGCCATGTTCAGCTGGACAAGATAAACTCATTGACCTCCAAAAGGACAGGTAGGCCCTTTTTTGGCATTCAAAGAAACTAGAAGGAATTTAAGAAACAATTGTACACATTAAGGACACATCCTACCCTGTGGCATGTGTTCCATTTGAAATGTGTCATGTGTCTTTGTTGTAAAAACTGTCATTGTCAAATGCAATTGGGAGGGAACTATCACAAACCCAACTTTTGTTGCCTTCATGCCAGTCGTCTTGTATGGAATGTCAGTATGTTTACAAGATGCAGTGCAGTGAGCTGTTTGGTATGGGATAAATAATATCAATGCTAGTAATAGCAAGATCAGATCAATGCTATTTCGAAGGTCATATAGGATCAAACAACTGACATCCAATTGGACAATCTTTCTTTCATGTTTGACATTCTACAATCCTGTAGTCTGCAGTCTATATCAGCATTACAACATATCATATTAAAAGAAAAAATTCTTTTAATTCTTTTTTTTTAAAAGACTTCAAGGAGTATGAGACTGAAATAGGAGTGTTGAAATTGTCTTACCATTAGCCACAACCTATGCTGGTGGGTATGATTTTACATGGTTCTGACAGAATTTTCTTTGAGATAGTTCTGCTTCTTAACCCATCCCCGTCAGCTCCCACAAAAAACGTGGTTTTTATTATTTATGACCAAAAGAGGGCGTCCTAGGACCTCAGGCTTGGCCAGGAGCTGTAGAATAATTTTAGCCAATCACAGAGATCCTTACTGGGACTCAGAAAAATAATTTATGCAAAGAAACATATTTTAGAATGTCTCTTATTGGCCAAAACACCTGCCAGGGGTTCGAGCCTGCTGAGAAACTAATCAATATTCATGTTTACAGCGCGCATGTATCTTTGTTGCCCCAGCAACTGCAGTGATTTCTTACGCGCGGTATCGTGATATCGATCTCCTCATAGAGTGCTTGACGATATCTCCTTGTGTGTGTACGTGTACTGCTATGCTGGGGCACGGGGGTGTGTGTGTTGAATTCCATTTACGTTAGTGAGTGTGGGTAACTTCTCTAGGTTTCCCGTCCATTTCTCTCTCTCTTTTCTCTCTTTTGCTTTCGTATCATTCTATATCTTTCATTCTCAGAGTACAATCGTACTTCTGAGAGTGTTTTGTTCATTTTTTCTAAGTGATTACCTCGTTTGCAACAATTTAGAGGTGAGTTTTTGTCCTAGTGTTTGTTGAGTTTTTTGATTGAACACGATGTAGCTTATCTACGTATGTGCGAAAACGTAGTTTGTGTGGCACCCACTCGTTACTTTTCCGTGTAAGCATTTTTGCCGTAGTGTCTTCATCGTTCGTCTTCCAAGCATCGTGTTTTCACCCTAGTTTTTCTCATCGTAGTTTTTTACCTCGATTTTTTTTTGGGTGCAAGATGTTCTGTGTATTTTTTCTACGGTAATATGCCATCGTTGATGATCTTCGTGTATTCATTACTAGTTTTTCACCTCCGTTTCATTTTTGTGTACAACTAATGTCTAACGTGGCGTAGTTACAAATACAACTATGTTTAGAGGGACCCCGTTTAGAGCTAGTTAGCTAGGTCTGCGATGTCTGTATCGTTTGCTGATATGTCTTGTGAGCTGAGAGTGACTATGATGGGAGTGATATTCAGGGTTTTGCTGTGGTTGAGGTGATGGCAAGATGTAATTTATTTTGTGTAACCATGTATGACATTGATGATGGCGAGTAAAACTACGACACGAGTAGCCTAGCCTAGGCCAATGACGAGAGTGACACTGAAGAAACGGGGGCTGATGCTCGCTCGTCCAATCGTGCACGGGAGTGGTCTAGAGACCTGCATTACAGTTGTGTATTTATATTTTTTTTCCTTTTTCTTATTCACTCGGGTATTGTGCTACCAAAATTCGTGTCTCTGAAGAAACTCAACCAAAAGCTTGACAACAAGTTTGCATCAGGTCTATTCTGTAGTACTAGCACTAGGTTCTAGATCTAAATCATAATGGCGATGCTAGTTTAGTTTTCATTTAGAACTCGATGAAATCCATTTTCTTTGCTCATTTTTCAACTGATAAATTATTTAGAACTGTACTTAAATTCTGATGTACTGCATTCACCATTGTAATAAAAAAGAGCCTGCTGATCAGGTGTTTCATTGTATCCTTTTCATTTCCTCCCTATCCTTTTGGTTTCCTTCCTGTCACTTTCTTCTTTGACCCTGGATGGAAAAAAAAAAATCCCATCTTGCCATGTAAAGACAGAATACATAACCATCATGAAATATCATGACATTGAAATAATACTAAGAAATATTCAAGTGACCAAAATACTTGTTTGTGAAAATAAATAACAAATGAAAGGTGATTTCTTTATGGAGCAGTTCTTTCAAATGTCAAACAGCTTCGATAATGAAGCAAGTGAAATCTGAAAACTATCCTGGCAACAAGTTGAAATTGATAGGGAATTCTGACAAAAACTGTCACACCATTTGATGTTTGAATTTGTCTTTTTATTGGATGAGGTTATACAACTAAGTGCCGCCGATAAAATAACAATCCTCTCAATTTGAACAAGAGTACACTAGTACGACTCAGTAAACAGCTGATGATTTATGCATCGTATCCATGGGCAACTGCGGGGTAACTGCAAGAAGGCGCAAGAAATTAGACTTGAGTCAAGAACGACTATTTATTATTATTTTTTTATTCAAACTATTTTTTTTCTTGGACTGAAAAAAACCCAAAATATTTCATATTACGCTTCTAAAATATAAAATGAATATATGAAGTCTTTTTATCGTGATTTTATGAAGAATTAGAATTATTGAAAAAAATATTGATACTAGACGGGCTGAAGAAGGAAGTCTAATTTCACCCCAAGAATTTGCAACACACCGCATCTCGGGTGCATTCCTAGCGTTCTTGCCGCACTCTCACGATCACCTAGCTAGGCCATGTGCACAAGCCAGTCACATGTTCACAGTACACACGTTGTTAGCCAGTTCACCGATCTCATTCCTGATCTCGTGCGTGTAGAAAATTCTCTCAAAACTAAGCCAGACATGATTTTGGAAAATACATTACAATGTCAAGACCTTTTCAGTGGACTTTGAATTCGCTATTTGTCTGTTTTAGCTCTTGAATGTACGACTTCGAACGTCCGATTTGTTTTCTACTACACCACGTGGAGTTCGTATTTTTTCAGCCCCATGCTTCTCCACACACGTCACACTAGCACTGTGTACCTGTACACACACAAGCCATCGCGATCGAAGTTTGAGCGATAGCGATAACATGTGCGGAGCAGACATGCGGATTTCAGCACAGGGTAAATGAGTAGTTGAACGTATCACGATTGTAAAACAAATCTTTTTCTATGTCTCTGCAAATTTGAATTAGGCTATCTCAGCATAGATAGATTATGATACATTACAAAATAGATTAGCCATAGCAAGAACTTGCTTACATGAGAGTTATTAGATAACGTTGCAAAATAAAAACCCCGTCATTGAATGGAATGTTCCAGAGCTATCTCGGGGGGCTCGAGGACATTATGGACACGTCGATTCGCAAGTGGGTAAGATGTGATTACAGATGGCTTGAAATGAAGAGGATTTATCGATGAAATACACAGAAACAATATTTTTTCATAATTCCTGCACAATTTATTATTTCTTTTCATAAAATTCACATAAACTAGTGCTGTATTGAGTCAACTAAGTGCATATTAGCACGAGTGTACACGCATCATCCCTCCTGCCTAGTGGGAATGACACAGGCAGTTTTTTCGATGACGTATGAATGCTCTTCGCGTGTAGATCGCGCCGTAGGGAAGATCGCGCCCAAGTTCATGGCCAACTTACTAGGCAGGCACGATATTACAGATTACACAGAGGCCCGTACGTGGATGGGTTAATCTGCTGGTAAAAAACACAAAAACACACACACAAAAAAAAACACCTCATGATATTGTGATATTTCATCTGCAGTGATGTATTAACCATTCAACAAAATGTACCCAAATTTTGGCAGTATCTCTTGTGAGCTACATTTGTTTTTCCATTTGTTCTCGCATTCATTTCTTTTTTTTTTACTGGCCTTTAAGAATGTAACCTGTGGGCTCCCCTGTGCATTTACCCAGCCGGCTTGACCTGGAGAAAATATGGCATCAGTTTTCATGCCGTTGTTGTTGTTGTTTTTAAAAAAATATATCTCCAACCATGATTGCATACGATGCCAGCGGTGTGAGAGCTCCCGATTGGAATACCGGGCTTGATTGGATGAAGAGAGAACTGATAAAAAGATGTCTGGAGTGTCGTGTAGCGAGTAATCTTGATGGCAGGGAGGATACTCTTCTTCTGCCTCCATTTTCTTGTCTTGTCTATTTCTATTTTTTTTTTTTTTGCTTGTGTCTTTCTCTGTGCCCCCCCCCCCCTCCACACACACACACTGAGGTTTTCTCGATTCCACTGTGATTGGTTACTTTTGTGGGACGAAGGGTTAGACCTGTCACTCATTCGGACACAATCTGTTCGCCCGCAGTACCTTGTTGGGTACCCGGAGAAATTATCATCTCCGTCCATGGCTTGCATTGCCCCCTCCTCCCCCCCCCCCCCCATTCAATTTCATTGAGGTTTCAATGCGGTATTTGGGTATTTATGATACCAAGTGCATAGTCGCTCAGAATTTCAGGTATGATTGGTATTGCTGTTTGCTTATTCTCAAAGAGTTTTACAATTGGATTGCAGGAAGTTGTAGTTGTAACCCAAGATCTGCAATCGGGATTGGGGGGGGGGGGGGTTAGGGGTGAGGTTTGTAATGGAGTATTCATCTCTAAATAGCCTTATTGAACACTTATTTTAGTCTAAAATTGGCTGTTATTGCAATATTTACTCTATGAATATTACCAAAAGTTATGATCATTAAATGATAAAAAGATTTGAATTTGAAATTTGAAAAAGAGTGTAAAGGTGCATCCTGCTTTTTTTTTTCCTCCGAAAAGGCCACTCTAACCTAAAGCAAATGAAACATACCACTATGTGCCAAACACTAAATAGCATGTTTGATCTGACAGTTGAGTTCACCCAACCTGTTCTGACAACATGTTTGTGGGGCCATCTTAGGACAATATTTTTGATATTCATTAATTCATTTTTTTTTTCAAATATGAGTAATGAATAGAGTTCATTCCCTACAACATACAAGTCTAGAAGTGACCATGTGTCTTTGAGGATATCGGAATGATACAGGTCTATGAAATATAGGCAATCAAAATAAAAAAGTAGAGGAAAGAAAAACAAAAAAATCTGTGATTACACTTAATACCGTTATTGTTATCATTATAATTATAATAATAATAATAATAATTATTATTATTGCTATTATTATTTTCATTGTTATTGTTATTATTGCTATTATTATTATTATTATTATTATTATTATTATTGTAATTATCATTATTATTAATATTATCATTATTATTATTATTATCATATGACTTGTATTGCTCCAAATCCACTCCGTAGAGTGCTCAAGGTGCAATTATACTATTCATATACTGTAGGCCTATACTGTTCATACTATCATAGCATTTGCGTGCAAAGAGTTTTGTAGAGACTTTTATGCTTCCTATATGTAATAAAACAGTCTGTAGCAACCATATACATATGTAGTGTGCTTCTACCATGAAATCATGCAGGTTGGAAATGTAAACAGATGAGTCACCTGCTCTTCAAAATTCATATTCTCTTCAAACTGGAATCAATTTTACTCTTACTACATTTATAAATGTACACAGTTTGGAGCCAGAGTCAAACTACCCAGTGGGCGGTGTCAGAGGGGCTGCAAATGTAATCCACAGTTCGACAGCGGTGGCCATTGAATTTGTGTTCTGAATTGTCAAATCACTTTGACCACAGTTGTCAATCTGACTGGCAAAACCAAAATGTAGGTCAAAAGGGTGGTGGTGTGGGGGGGGGGGGGGGGGGGAGATATATGTAAACACATTCAGGTCAGTAGGAATGAATGCATAAAGAGAAGTTTGCGGATGCAGGTATTGCCCAGTTGTTGGCCAGTGGGGGGATTCCACAGGTGTGGGAATAATGCCCTGTGTTTGAAGGGAGGTTTATATAGGGGGAAAAAAAAGAAAGAACAAACAGCGGTGACCTCAGCTGATTGGAATGTGGTTTGATATTGGTATATTGCCTCATTGTTTGCCTGGTGAGGTTGTATGAAGCTATGTACAGTGTGCAGATGCATGTGTGTATGTGTGTGTGTGTGTGTGTGTGTGTGTGTGTGTGTGCATTGTGTGTTGTGTGTGTTGTATGTGTGTGTTTGTGTGTGCATGAGTTTTATGTGTGTGTTTGTGTGTGCATGAGTTTTATGTGTGTGTGTTCTGTGTGTGCATGAGTTTGTGTTCTTGTGTGTAAAGTTTGCACAGACTGCTGAGTGGGAAGATACATGGTAAACTGTTCAATATAATCGATCACACACACACACACACACACACACACACACACAAGGCTCTATTTCTACAGCGCAAATATATATCAGCTCAGATTTTTTTTTCCCCCTGTGGTTTACAATGTATGTGTGTGTGTATTTAAATGTACAAAATAACTTGAATGAAAACTGACATTATTAGAGATTCAGGGACAAAGTCAACAATACAAGCCAGTCATATAGATTTGGCTAATGTGACATGAGTCAACAGCGTTATAGTCCTGTCTGTCATTGGATTTTGATATAAATAAAAGCTTAAATCTGAAAGCCCTGACAAAGTTATAATCACTAGTTACATTTCATCATGAAGAATATTTGCAGATCCAACAAGAATGTGCACCTTTATGATTCTGTGTTTCAGTCAAAACCACTCTGAATTGTGCAAAGCTGAAAATAATATGTAATCTCACATTGTGTCATTCATTTGATTTGTTTTTCTGTCTTTTATAAATTTCATCAGTGAAAAATTGAGCAGAGAAAATGGGATTCCATCGGGATTCGAACCCGAGACCTGCGGATGCTAGCCCGTGCTCTACCGACTGAGCTGTAGAAAGCCCTAGTTCAGTGTTCGTCCCAGAAACCCAAGCAAGGGGGCAATTTGAAAGTTTACGCCATGTTGGGCATGAATTAAATGAAGCTATGACAATTTCAGTGTCACTAGTGGTGGTTTCATTATGATGAAGTGATAAGTTTTAGAAGTAGTAGGCCTATAGAGAGCTAAGCTTTAGAAGTAGTACAAAGTAGAAAGAATCACTTAATTCTTAGGTCACTCTGTTCCAAGGACGTGATCAGTCAGTATTTATTGAACTTTGAAAGAGTTTGCAAGTATGGAATGTCGTGATATATGAGCCCATTATCGGTTGTCATCCTCCGGCAGTTTCCTGTTGCCATAGCGATGGGGATGCGGTGAAGCTGAGTAATGTGATGATCAATTCATTGTTCTCCATTTCTTGTCTCCCTGTCTCCCTCTCATCCTAAACAGATATCATGGAGGTACCAGACAACATCAAATTCTGCAAAGCATTAACAGTGGTGGATCTCAGCGGCAACCCACTCTCCAGGTACTGTGTACTTGTGTCTTTTTTTTCTTTTTTTTGTTTTTTTGAGGGGGGGGGGGGGGGTTCTTCCAAATACTGTAAAAGTGGAAATTTTCGCGGTGTTGAAATTTTTCGCGCATTTCGCGCAACGAGAAACTAGCGCAAAAATCAAAGCACGCGAATATTTTTGCTTGCCATATGTTCCCGTACTTAATGTCTTGATTCTGCGGAATTAAAAACACGTGAAACTCTTCTTACCGGGCTGAGCGCGAAAAATTAATCGCGCGAAAATATCCACTTTTACAGTACCAGTCCGATTTTCCAAGGCCTGGTCAAGATTCTTTTAATGGTAGTATGTTACCAGTGTCCCTTTAGCTAGGTTGCAACCAACACATGTATATAATTCGGCATGCCGTACCCCAGGGTATCGTCGTAACCCGGGTAACGGTTTTATGTAGTGCCATCTCGTGTCCATTATCATACAGTTGTGCAGCATTTTCATGGCAACTTTTTTCTCATCATCAGCACCTGCATAAATCATCACGGCGATAACTATCCCAGTGCCGATTTTTTTTTTTCAGTGTCAACTTGTGTACATGTACAATAATATTAAACTGTGATGACAACAACACAGCATGTAAATGAGAAAAAAGGTTATTATTTGCATGTATTCATTGTTGCATAATCACAAACAAGAAAATGTTTTGTGCACGTTAATACTAAACATTATTTTTTACACATTTTGGGTAATCCAGGGTACAGTGCTGAAAAAACAAAACAAAACATAATTCAACAAAATGGCAAATTTTTATTTGGTATCCCAGGGTACCAAATATTGCATCATATGCCCTGAGAGTATTAATGTGGTGTGCTATGTAACAAAGAATAACCATCAAGGGCACAGATGAAGACAGTACTTTAAAAGGACAGTGCATTGCACTCATCTAGAGAAAGACAGAGTATGGCAGCCAGAACGCTGAAGATGAAAGATGTATTTTAATTCTTTATTTAAAATTTGAAAGTGCAGCCAGGTGCCTGCAAGGGAGCACTTGATGAGTGTTACACTCCCATTGATGTAGGTCTTCTTGTTTTCTTTGAGCAAATTTATTCGTCCATTAGGCGGCTGTCTTGTTTATACTCATGTATAAACTACGAACCTGTTTCTGTATTTAAATGATATCCTTGAATTCATGGAAAGGAGTATGCATGCATCATTGTGCTGCTATGTCAGACAGGCCTCTGTCAAGGCATTGGGTTGTCAAGAACAACCTTGGTTATGGAGGAATGCAGTGAGTTGAACGTTTTGGTTAATAGGTCTATTTGGGCTGTAGCTGCTCCTTCTCCTCCCTCTCCTCTTCTTTCCCATCTTTATGCTTCTTTCTCTTCCTCCTCGTTTTCCATCTCCTCCTCGTTCTCCTCCCTCTTCCCCATCCTCGTCCTCTCCTCCTCTTCCTCCTCGTCCTCTTCTTCCTCTCCTCTTCTCCTCTTCCTCCCCTCCTCTTCATCTTCCTCTTCCTTCTCCTCCTCCCCTTCCTCCTTTTCTTCCTTCTCCTCCTCCCCTTCCTTCTCCTTCTCCTCTTCCTCCTCTTCCTCTTCCTCTTCCCCCTCTCTTCCTCCTCCTCTTTCTTCATCCTCTTCCTCTTCCTTCTCTTCCTCTTCTTCCGTTCCTCTTTCTCCTCCTCCTCCTCCTCTTCTTCTTCACCCTTCTGTTCCTGTTCCTCCTCATCCTCTTCATCCTCTCCCTTTGCGTTTCCTTCTCCCTCTTCCTCTTTTTCTTCTTCCTCCTCCTCCTCCTCTTCTTTCTTTCTTCCTTCCCCTGTTCCTCTTCCTCTTCCTCCTATTCTTCTTTCTCCTTTGCCTTCTTTGTCTCCTTCTTCTTCCTTCTGATTCTCAGCTGGTGAAATATTGGAAGAAATCCTATTATGCAGACTTGAAACCAAACCTGATAATATAAGAAAAGGGTCATGATGTGTAGCTCCTGCCATGCAGAATGGAACAATTGGTGCCATGACCAGAATCTTCGATATACTGTAAAACGAGAAATGTTTGCGTGCATTTTAATTTCGCGAATTTCGCGAGCGCGAAGATTCATGAAATTAAAATGCATGCGAAAGTTCTTTTCTACACTATATGCATTGAATACCAGTTCCAGTTCGCGAAAATTTCATGCCGCTGAAAAGGCCGTCGGCTCCAATTCGCGAAAAATTCATGCCGCGAATATATCATGTTTTACAGTATCACATAAGGTCACGTGAACCTTTGCACAGCTACAAGAAAGTGGTGCATTGGAGTCAAACGACCGCATATTATGGGATGTAATACCACTAAGCTGTTGAGGTTCCCAGAGGAATCGTATGTGCCCTTTCTCATGCTCCCATACATTTGCCATTGCTGTGGAAAATTTTGTGCATCCCTCAGCGACCCCACGGCGCATTGGAGACGAGTAGAACTTGACCCTATATGCACGCTTTGCCGCGTAACCCAAAACCATAATTCGGTAATATGCAGCATTCGACAGGACGTTGATCTGCCGAAGCGTGTGTGCGAGGAAAGGATTAGCTACATTTGAAAGATAGAGAGATTGAAAGGGAGAGAGAGAGGGGGAGGGGATGGGGATACAGTGAGAAAAGTACCTTGATAGATTGGTAGGTGGCTACAGAGGTAGGTACAGTCAGATAAAATGTATCATATTTAAGTACATGATACATATGCAGATAAGAGAGAGAGAGAGAGAGAAAGAAAGAAAAAAGCAGCTATTAGAATATATATATGCATCAGTGATTTTGCAATTCTCATTGCAGTAATGCCAGTTTTGCCATCCTTCCTAAATCAACCATACAGCCCCTTGCAATTAAGACATGTTGAAAAGAGATCACGTAAGTGATTCATCTCTCGACAAAACAATTTGCCCGTTTATGATTGATAACACACGTTTGTACATCTCGTGACCACTTCTTTTAGGAGAGAATAGAAAGCTGTCCTTGTATGATCTCAGCGTTCCTTTTCATTTTTTTTTTTGGGGGGGGGGGGGTGGGAGGGGGGCATTAAGGCTTTGGGATACAAATGAAGCTACAAGAATTCTGGTTGGTTTGAAGAGAAAAGAAGTGGAAAAAGAGAGAGAGTGAGAAAAAGGATACAGGTTGTCAAGGAGACAAGAGGATTGGAAATTGAGCGATGCAGAGGAGCCAGGGATGAAGGGAAGAGGACGGCTCGCATCACTGGTGTCGTTTACGTTTAAGGTGGTGGTGCCGTCTCTCGTAGCGGGGGATCTTAATCGGTAAGAGCTGTAAATTTCTTTGCTCACGCGGTAATTATACTCAAATTTGCCATTTCACGATCTTCGCGGAACAGCCAAGCGAAAATAAAATCAGATTACGCGCGTCCCAAGGGGACGGAGAGAAAAGCCGTCAGCACACAAGGAAATTAGAAGTAATTCACAGGAGAGGGACTGTTTGTTTTCTTGTAGAAAAATTGGGGAGTTTGATTCTCTCCTTTTTTTTCTTTTTTTTTTGTTCTTCAGATCTGATACATGTTATTGTGAGTTTGATTTGCCATCTGCAGTCAAATACAAAGTTTGCAAAAGAATGTTACTAGCACTTCTTTTAAAGGCAGAAGCTACATTTTTTAAACATCCGCATCAACCTCTCATACCAAAGTTGTTTCAAGATGGTCGTTGGAATTGAAATAAGTATAACTTCAGATTATTATTTATTCATAAGCCGCTATATTAGCCTAACTTCAGATTATTATTTATTTATTTTTTTTTTTTATGTTCGCACACAGTCATTTATTTTTGCATTGTGTTGCAAAACTGAATTTGTAAAAAAACGTTTTCGGGTGTGTGTGGACAGGTTTACCATCACGTGGACTAGAGCAAAAACGTGGCAACTATTTATCAGGTGGATCAGTTTCTGCGATATAAATGCATCTTTAACTTGCGAGAGTGACTCTCTAGGGAGGGAGGTGTGACCTTTCTGTAGATTCAGAGACGTGCGAGATTTGATTTTATCCGATCCAGTCCTAACTCTCTTTTCCCGTAAGGCCCACGGTAGGCAGTTGTGGAGCGTACATGTATTTATGCAACCAAGAAGATGTACAGCCATGAAGATGTATAGCCATCATTAGCTAGGAATAATTTTAAAGGTAAAATCCACTTTTGTAATCTCTTCATATGTCTACCAAATTTGACTGTAGAAGCTCTCACAGTCAAGACAACACGTGTGCTTAATTTCAAATGAATTCAAGTCTTGTCTTTGTTGTAAAGCCAAGGGTGAAAAATTTAAGGCATGCATGTATGTCCTACCTATCTTGTTTTTGAAATGGGTGATAGGCATCCCTTTTATTCTATTCTATTCTAATTCTATTTCCTGGAAGAAGTGAACCAAAGGTTTCAACTTATAGTATATATGTGTTTTATGTATATTTTGTGGAGATGCATGTCTTGTTATTGTTTTCATTTGTATGTTTTGTAAATTTGTCAAACTTATCTGATGAATTTTATCCAGTTTTACTGATCCAAATTATAATGTGTGAAGCCTAACCTTTTCATGAGCATTGCTTGTTAATTACTCATTAAAACAAAACTACCAACAGCCATTAAAAAGCTAAACTGGACCTTACTCTGATTCCATTCTAAATGACCAACTGCAAGTACGTTGTAACTATGAACCTTAACTCCAAAGAAAATGGTGACCCTCCATTTTTCCATTCTTCAGGTCTTACTCATGTCAATCTTGATATTCCATACACACTTTTTGTTTGTTTTAGGTAGTCGTTCATCACATGAGTGAAAAAAAATGATATGAATCAAATACTGGTCATGTTTCCACTATAGATGTTGCTCTGTAGAGGCTTCAAATATTCAGGTATAAAATCTGTATTTGACGTCCACCATTTTCGTCCTCATTTGAGACCACTCAGAAAATGTTGGGAGCGGGCAGAGGAAATTTGAAGGAAATTCAAGGCATACTTTCACGTCCTCCTGCCAACAAGTTTTGCTGATCTTTGACACTTTTTATTCTGATGCCAGAATATCAGCTTGGAGTTAAAAAAAAAGAGGATGAAAAAAAAACCCCCAAGTAATTAGAGGAAGGCACAAAAAAGGACTGTTTTATCAGGTGTGGAGAGTTGCAACACTGGTTATGAAGTGACTTTTGACGTACACTTCATGATGACATTGATGTACAGGGTTAATGCAATGATAACAACACTAAAAGGTTCATTAAAATTGAAGATCTACAGTATATGAAGAAGAAATTTCTTCAATCTGAAGTTTTATGCAGACAATAATGTCATTTTGGACTATATTCAAATTTGATGAGATGGTGATGCCATGTCACTACTCACTCTTTGGTTTGTACTTTTTTTCAATAAAAAACGTATGTTGCAAAAATTATTATTTTTCATTCAATAATTCAGAAACTTCAAGCTCGCTCTTCAAAGTCACATTGCTATTTTTATCTTAGCTATAATTTGCATGCTAGAGATGAAATGTCATGCTTTCAATCTTTAATTTTTTTAAAGAGGGAAATTCATCGAATTCTCTGGAAATAATTCCATGTCAAGGATATAATTTCATTTTGGACATGGGAGATTGATGGGAGACATGTTTATATGGCAATGGGAGAATTGTCAGATTTTGTTTGCATTATTCACAGCATTGTGAGCTTTTAAAACCAGTGTCACTTTAGCTGTCAATTTTACACTGTCATTTGAATTTTCAAGGCTGTCGTGGTCATACAGGGAAATATGCGTAAATTATGTATCTTGCAAACGTTTTACCTGCGCAATATAAATTATGTATGTAGATGGGCTGATGATAGATTTCCAGACATGTGAATTTTCTGTGCTGTACAATAAGTTACGATCATGTCAAACTGTTGCGCAGCTCTTGTAAGGTACATTTAGTATGCTCAAACTGTAGGAACAGTTCTATTACTTTGTTTTTGTTTTATTTTATTTTTTTTTTGTTTTTTTTTTTTCATTGCCGTTATCTACATGGATTTGTCATTCTTGATGTATGGATGACAGGCGTTACTTTGTGTGTCAATCTCCTTTAAATACCAAAACTGAAAAGTGGAAACGTGCGGGCAGGGGGGATTTTCTTGCGGTGATAGAGGAAACTGAGTAATAACTGTGATCCTCTACATTTGACGGAAGAGAGTTCATCTTTAAAATGCAGAGAGGGAGAAAGAGAGAGAGAGAGAGATTGAGAATTTCCATGTTTCAGAAGCTCTCTGTTCCAAACTAAATGTAGAATCAGCAAAGTAGGAATAGTTTCTGAAATGAAGTAAATGTACAGAAATACACTGTTCAAGTTCTCTGACACTGGACCAGCATGAATGTTGGTCTCTCTAAAGTTCAAACTTTTACAGAAAGTTCGTTGATATAGAACAAAAGAATGAGGGAGGGGACATTCAAGATTTATTCCCTTTTGTAAGTCATTTCCATCTTCACTGGTTGATGTCTGATATTGAATTAAAAATTGGTCAACTTTGAGCTTTACATACTCGCAGGCTTTTCTAATGGCAAATGAGGGCATCTCATTCATTTACATGTATTTTCCGTTTCTATTCCTTATGAAATTAAGGCTTTCAATCACATCTGTATAGATACTTAGAAATCATAACCACAATTTGATGCCGTAATGTATTTACTGCAATAGAGTATTTGAATCACACATTTGGTTGATAACTGTTTTTATCATCCTTATTTTCTGATTTTAATAAGGATAACCTTCTTACATGTAGATCCTCTCTTGTGCTGCATACAAATGAGGGACACCAATCTTGACCTACTACCAGTGGTAAATATAATTTTGACGCAAATTAGTATCATTTTATAACACATGTTAGACACATGCTGAAGCAGCTGCACTCGTAAAGAGGCTGGTAATATGTGGCAGGTAGGGTTTTTGTTTTATTTTATTTTGTCTTTAATCTTTCTACTGCATCATAAGTAGTTGCTTGAGGAAAGATTTGTAATGCGTTTGCTCCAACCCCAAAATGAGATGAGGAGCCCTGAATCCATTTATTACGGTTTTCACAAACGCAAATTTGACCTGGATTACTGCACAAGTGTTTGTAACGTCCCCTCAGTGCGCCTTTAAGTACAGCAAAGAGGCAGTGTTGTATGGGGGTAATGTCATACACACGGACGAACTTGGATTCCTACAGGCAGAGAGAGCCCCATGGTAATCTGCTGCCAATCATACCACACATGACTAAAGGCCACTCGCACCAAATCACATTAGTGGGACTGAACCAATTTCTGTACTGCTGAAGGAAATGGCTGATGTGATGCGTGAGAATCTGCAAATAGCTTTCTACAAGACCTTGGTATGAGAATGGACGGGGGAAAAAAATCCTATCGTTGTGTTTTAGATTAGGGTCAGTTTCTCTGTTCATCTGTTTTGATACTGTAAAAGAAGGTCAAATGCATGAGGACAGTTAGTGTACCAAGATTCATCTTTTGTATAAAGAATGAGGGAAAGAAGTATAAACTTGTGAACAATTGGCTTGAAGGCAGATCTCCATTTCTCGTCTTGTTTCTCTAGTGCAAGTTTCTGCCTTCTTAACATGTTAGTAACTGAACCGCCTGAAACCGACCATCTGCTTTTTAAATAGTTTTATTCTTTACTATTCTTATTGTTTTCATAAAGGATATAAAATGATGTATTCAATTTGAAAGAGGTCAAAGGTCAACAAAAGTATATCAGAATTTCTGTGACACACAAGCTTTTAGTAAAGTCTTAATCAGCTTTTAAATAAACATAACTTATAATTGACTAAAATAACATGCAGTGATTTATTTTGCATAGTTTAGAAAGTTATTGACTAAAATAAACATGCAGTGATTTATTTTGCATAATTTAGAAAGTTGTCGAAATGAGAGTAATATTGTTGTACCTTCCAGGGAACAATAGGCCATTATGTATGAAACCTTCAGTTGCTAAAGGGTTAACTCATTTCCCTTTAATGCCACTAGTGGAGTGGGTGAGGGAAGATAAAGCCATAGTTCAGAGGGATTCAGCGTTGGCGGGAAGGGTACTTCGGAAAGAAAAACAGAACGTTTTTAAACTCCGAGACCTTCTAATCCTTCCTGTATGCCACGGATTCTTTCTCATCAGTAAGATTAGTGAATCATTGCCCGCATTAGAGGAACTTTGTCTGTGTCACCGTGGCTAGGAAGAGTGACTACAAATCACCTGAAAACACTTCAACCTCAAGGGCTGGATTCATTTCAGACTTCACCACTTCTCTACCGTAAAGCACAACTACTACTCTTTTGTTTTTCCCAGATAGAAATGACAAGCATAAAATGATAATGCCTTAAAATAAATAGATAAATAAAAAAAATAGATAAAAAATAAAAATGAATAGGAAAAAAATAAAAAAAAGATAAAAAATAAAAAAATGAAAAATAAAAAATTCATGCCAGGCATTGCTCACTGTAGAGAGCTGTTTTTTTTTTTTTTTTTTTTTTTGCGAGGGTTTAATTTTCGCGAATTTCATGAATCACTGCTGTACCTGCGAATTTAACCACACGCGAAATGTCGCCATACACTAGGCTAATAGTACACTTGCGTAACCTTGGCGTCAAATTGCGAAAACAGCATCTCATGAACATGTCCGTGACCTCCTCATGTGCGAAAAGGTAACACTTGGGGGATGCTGTGACTTTTATGTTGTGTAGAGTTCATATTTTATCCAAAACAATGGGGGGGGGGGGGCAGAAATAGAAGATTCCAATACAAAATTAGGCAGACATATTATTCAGAGAAGACTGAATAAATGGAGAAAATTGCTCGGAATGACATCAATGATATTGAACCAGTAGACGTGTAGTGAATGTAAAATCAGATGAATATTTTGAAAATGATAGTTTGATGGACAATAAGCCTCAACATTTGTGGGGACTTTAAAATAACCATCAGCATCATGTAGCTGTGATGTCATTTGTTATGAAATCTTTGCATTTTTTGCACGCACAAAAAATAAAATTTGGATGTTATTGCTTGACTTCCTGTCAAGGATGAGGGATACCAGATATGTATGGTATATTTTTAGCAGGGTCATGAGGTAAAGTGTGTTTATTTTGAAACGGTTATTGAAATTTTTCCTCGTTTAGACACAAATATTGATCGAACTACGTAAGCAGAGTGGGGTACTGCATCCTAGAGGGGGCTGCTATTTTAGAATGCTTTTGGTGGATGCTATGTTTGTGCACTGAATGACAGATAGATGGCCATAACTTTCAAGATATTTGTCCGGGTTTGCTCAAATTTCCACTTCTGTTCTTGTGTTTTTTTTTGGGGGGGGGGGGAGGATGGGGTCAGAATTCAGAGGCAGTATTCATTGACTGCAAGCTAACATTTTTCTATTATGCAGTTTTTCATGTTTTGTCGCAAGGAAATGCAAATTGTATTCTCATAACTCATTATACAATACAACATAGTAGCTGTATTTTTGAACATTTTTAAATTCAGATTGTACTCATTGAATTGCATTCTGGTATTGAATTTAGCACACATATTTTTCACAAAAATCATATTATTCATAACAAGAAAAAAGCACAAAAAGATAATTTTTTCCCCCTTAAACAAAAACAATTTTGTAGTGATGATAGATTGATCGAGTCACCTCCCCTCCGTCCACCAAAAAGTTGATATGAATGGACTCGGTGTTATCGTTGTCACATCTTACAATGCTGATGTCGCGTCTCTATATCTCTCGGATCTCCATTGCGCCTGCGAAAAGAATGCAGGGGTTGAAGTCGCAGCCGTGTATGTCGGTTCAGATGTGGTACGCAGCGAAGGGCGTGCTGATAAAAGCATGTTATACCCCCACCACTCTCTCTCTTCTTTACCTGGCCGCCGGCCGAACCGAAGATATTGATCAATTTGATTCCTCTCCTCCCCGCTTTCCGTCAAGCTCTCGCTCGCTCACTCTCTCTCGCCCTCCGTTCCTGTCTCTCGTGTCTCTCCAGTGTTGTTGTCCTGTAGACCGCAAGCGAGGGCAGCGTTCGGTCTCTGTCGTTTCTTGGCAGGAAGAATGGCCAGTGATCTAATTGTGACTAATTTGCGATTCTATGCTTTGAAAAATATGCTGGTGTCTGCCTCCATCTCGATAAATATCAGTCAATTTGCGAGTTGTCGAGCGCAGGAATTTGCTCAAATGCAAATTGTATGCTTTAGATCACTCATATTTACATGTGTGTGTCCCAGTAAAGTTTAGCTAATTGAAATGGACTATGTGCATATATTCATAATACATATTTGTGTGTGTGTGTGTGTGTGTGTGTGTGTGTGCATTGGTGTGTATTTTCATGTATATAACACACACACATACACAGACACATACACACAGTCACTCTGACATACAGGTTGAAGGAACAAAACTGCATTATTTTTTGAGATTTGTTCTTGAAGGGTTATCATTCAGCAAATGTATGAAATTTAAACATGAAAAATAAGATGTTAGACAAGTTATAAAGAGACAATAGCTTGTAACAGATAAGATATCTAGGAAGGTATGGACACAGGTATTGATGTTTGTGTGTGTATGTTTGTGTGTGTGTGTGTGTCTGTGCTACATTTATGCATACTGATGTGGATGTGTGTGTCTTCATGCCTGTTTGTCTGTCTTTTCCATTTGTCAGTGTGCATAAAGCAGCTCAGTATAAATCAGTATAGATGATAATACTGCTGAGCGTGTGCCCTGTTAGAATCATTGTGAGACTGAATTAACTATCAAAATATACGTGATCGTTTCTCAGTTATTGTGCCATTGTGGTATGACAAGAAGTATATCCTACCTATAAATCAGTCTTTGCAGACAATATTGGTGCCGAAAAGAATATGAAGTGCTGTTTCAAGTAGAATGATTCCCTCTCACATAATAATTGTAAGGGTAGGAAATATATATCATTTGTGAAGTCACTAGTCCTCAGTGTTCACTGATTGAATACTTCAGTGCTTTAGCTCAGTTAATGCTGTGTTTGTTGATACAGCTATCATTTTTGATAGTGTTGATATTAGTCACAATGATTACAAGAATGGCCAAAATGATATAATGATATTAATATCGATAATAATAACAATAACAATGACAATGATAATGATGATGATAATAATAATAATAATAATAATAATGATAATAATAATAATAATAATAATAATAATGATAATAATAATAGTGATGATGATAATAATAATAGTAATGATAATAATTATAATGATAATAATAATTCAATAATAATTCAATAATAATGATAATGATAATGACAATATTATTAATACTATTATTATTGATCATAATGATAAGTATGATACAATGTTAGTAATAATTATGATAATGATAATGATGATGATAACAATGTATTTTTGTTCTTAATATTTTAATGTTTTTGTTCTTCTTGTTATCATATTATTTCATTGTGGCTGTAATATTGTAACATACTGTAGGAATTGTAGGAATTGTAGGAATCACTCTAACCCACCTTTGTTCATGTTGTAAAGCCATCACCTACATTCAGGGTATAGATGTCTTTTTTCAGGTATTTGTGGTAGTAATTGTGGGTTCAGAAAATCCCCATGTAGGAGAGAGAAAGAAAGAGAGAGAGAGAAAGGGGGAGAGAAAGATTCTGCATTTTTCTCAAATTAAGAGATATTCCACTAAGATTACTAACTAAAAAGGGAGCATGTTGTATACCATATAATTTGTTTGCATAGGCCTATATGATGCTTTGTGTGATGATTGGTGGTGTGGAGTATTGGACAGTTCAATCAAGACTTGACCTCATGTACATCCAGGGTATAATGAAATCTGTGGAGGAACATCTGTCTAGTCCTTCCTGGCTTTTGTGCCTGTCTGCCGCTTTCTTTCAACCTTTTACTGTGTCCGTTTACATGTATTAGAAAAAAAAATGTGTGTGTCGGGAGAGAGACTATCAAGTATCTACCGACAGCTGACCAAGGATACTCATTACAATATTCTTTTTGAAAAAAAAAAAAATGATAAAAGGAAAAGAAATTTATAGATAAGTGTTTGGCGTAAATATTCTAAAGAGAATGGAAAACGCCACTAAACACAAAACAACAACAACAACAACAACAACAACAACATGCATGCTGTTGTTTAGTACGAAGTTCATACGTCCAGAGCCTTTTGTGTGTACCTCGCCTGAGTGGTGGTGGAAAATGCATTTTTCTCCCAAGGCTTTTTTATTACTATGTGCAAGTGGGATGCACACAAACACATCATGATATGAAAATTGCAGGTGTGAAGTAAAGTTTGGCAAAGAGCCTGGATGCCAGACTAGCTCCACAAGAGCTCACCAGGTCCAGCAGATTGGCAGAACCCGACCTCAGAAGATGAACAAGCACAAGGAGATGGGAACTGGGGGAGGGGGATATGGGGGGGGGGGGGGGGTGCTGGGATTACTGTAGGATGTAAGGAACAAGCTAAAGCCTATAAGAGTGCCAGGAATGAATGAATGGATGTGTATTTCGGGATTCATTATCTAGCCAAAAGGACGTGAGTGATGGGCAGGTCCTGCTCGGCTTGAAGACGAGCGCATAGCACGAGGGAGATCCTTTTTGTGGGCAAACCACATGCCCCATTGACATTTAGAACATCATGTTCGCTGCGGAGAAACTTGAATCTTCCATCAAGCAAGAAAGTCAAATGATATATGCTCATTAAGTTTGTTTGATCTCTGGAGTTGCCTCGTCTTTTTAGTATCCAAACACATTCCTATAACTGACAAGAATGTGAACGTGACCTCATATTGTGTTCTTTTTCTCTCTGTCTGTGTTTCTTGCTCTACTTCATATATACTCATTTTGTTGTACTTGAAGGAGATATCAGATACATCAGATGCAGTGGTAAAGATAATAGCTTGTAAAAAAAGTAAGATACTCGCATAAAGGGAGGTAATATTGGTGACCATAAATTGTGAAAGTATTATAAAGAATTATTGTGATGGAAGTGATAGATGTGATGATAATCAATATGATATCAATATCTCATAAAAAGAACAAAAACCGTGTATTTTTTGTTGATTTTGTTGGGAGAAAAAATAGCTCTTTTAAATAGCATTCTATTTTGTGTGTATTCTCACAGCCTGGTACATCTATATTGTACACAAAAGTACAGGTATGAATATATTTTTGCCCTAGTTAAAGTCCTGACATTCATGAATGTTTCATGTCTTCTTGCCCTCCAGGCTACCACCAGGTTTCACACAACTTCATGACCTTCGACATTTAACCCTCAACGATGTCTCGCTGGAGAGTCTGCCTCAAGATATTGGAAGGTAAGTTGCGTTATTGGTGGGCTTCCTGTGTTGATGACAAATGATTATACTGTAAAGCTAGTTTTTGCGTGAATTTTGATTCCCTTGATTTTCCGAGAGTGAAATTAAAATGCATGCAAAAGTTCTCGTCTACACTATCATGTATTGAATGCCAGTGGCAATTCGCGAAAGTGTCATGCCGCGTAAAAGATTGTCTGCTCCAAATCGTGAAAATTTCATGCTGTGATGAACATTTCGTGCTTTTGTGCAGTTTGGAATATCTTTGCCTCCTACAGAGCATTTGTGCATTGCAAATAAAAATGATGATAAAAATGGTGAGAATGATACTAACTTTAGATCTATGATGATGATAATAATGACATGATATTGCCCATCAGTATTATTATTATGTATCATCATTGTCATTGTTTTGTTTTTAGTATTATAAGCCTTGATTCAAGATTGTGTAATAATATTTGTGTTCGTATGTTCGTGAGTATGTAACTGTGTGTCTGTAGGAGATAGTAATGCATTGAAAAGTTACTTTTGTGTTCACCAGGTGTACACAATCCCGTTAACCCCCCCCCCCCCCCCCCCCCCCCCCGCAATAATATGAAATCATTGGAATAACAAGCTCTTTCAATTTGTATGGTTGGCCTTTGACAGATCCATTCCATTGCTTTGTCAGTCTGCATTCCCACTTTATCTATATTCTTCCTGGATCATTGATGCACTTAATTGTGGTCCGGTTGAACTCATATAATGGACCTCTTACCCACACTTGTTTGTTTTGAATCTCACTTAGCACGCAAGGCGCTTTGGGCTCTTCTGCATTTGTCATAATTCCCCACCCCACCCCCACCCCACGTTCATACGAAAAGTAGACAACTTGTACAATGATTATGAAGACTGCGTTCACATCATGATGTTGGAGATTAACTGGTGCAGTGTTATTTGGGCAAAGCTGGCATTCTATCCCTTTGCCTCTCCTTTAACAGCAGTCTTATTTTCTCAAGAACTACGGCCAACGTGCTGATAGGTGTCACATTATTGTTGAAAAATGGTACGACTTTACCGCCAATAGAGTTTCCTCCCAGCCATTGTACTAGACGCAGAGAGAAAGTTTGTAATTATACCCTTTGGCCCAAAGTATGCCTGCACCACATATTCAGGAGATCACAACTTTGTGACATTTAGATGCCTTGTCCACAATGTTTTTTGCAATGTGATGTTTTAGTTCATGGGAAAAACAAAATCTCTAAGCTGTTTGTTAACACCAACTGTTAAAAGGGGGAGGGGGGAACTTATCAAATGAAAAAGGCATTACCATGGCATCGCTGATGAGTAAGCTCAGAAGCCTAGCAGGGAATGTGAGATGAAAAGGAGGTAAAAAAGTGGAAGATAAGTGGAAAAATAAGCAGGATTCCCTGAGGAGAAGATGATGGAGGGAGGGGCGATACCAGTATTCGTTTCCTTCTTCCCCTTGTTTTGATTTTAGCTGAAATGGACTGTGAATTGAGCGATATGCATGCAAGGATTAAAGTGAGAAGTAAGCATATGTCAGGGTGTTTTTTCTTTTCCCACCCTATGTTGTGATTTGCTGAAATGGACTGTAAATTGAGCGATATCCGCACCGACATCTCCACCTGATCTCCCATTTGCCCGGAGTGCGAAGGCAGTCTCGAAGTGACAGCACGTTAAACACGTCAACACTGATGTTTTTTTGGACGTGGGCGGGCAGAATTTTTATGCAAGGGGAAAACAGTTTGTTTTTCTTCGGAAGAAAGCAAATAGCCTGTCTCCAGCTAAAGGGTCATCATTTTGTGCACCTAATGCACTGAAACTTTCACACCAATTTGATTTTTGCTACCAATGCAAAAACCAATCCTTTTTTAGTGTAGACACAAGAAAATCACTAATTACTGCAGTCCGCTTCCCATTGCAAAAAGTGTATGTATCTCTTTAACTAATGTGTGAAAGGTGATGAATTAAGTTGCTGTTTGTACAGTATTCATCGCATAATCGGGACAGGTTGGGAGTAGCAAACACGGCCCCTTTAAGCGAGGTGCCCGATTTCGCGATGAGTACTCACCATACACTAACGGCATACGACATGTAGATGTAGTGCACACACACACACACACACACAAAAATGCATACTGACGTACTGTACATGTACATGAATACACAACACGCTACCCATCGGCGCAAACATCTAGGGCCCCATTTCATAAAAAGTTGATATGATGTCAACTCTTGTTGGAATGTCAATTGTCATGGTAACGATGAGAATCCAGCTTTCTGATTGGCTGTTGTTATTGGAAGTTGCCATTCCCGCAAGAGTTGACATCGTAACATCTTTTATGAAATGGGGCCCAGCTCTCCCTGCATTCTCGCAATGATGTAGAGTAATCGCAACCGGGTTCGATTCTTCTGTCAAACACGCGTGTACACGTAATCAATGTCAGCTCATAGTCTAGATTCATAAAACGTTACGTATTCGCACATACATTGAACCCTTCTCATCTTTCATGCTCTCCCTCCCACTCTCTCCCCCATTTCACTGAATACGTAACTGTTCATAGCCCTCATTTCAATCACGTAACTTTTGCCCAGTCACAACTGAGGAAGATTGTGACGTACACACAGATCACAGTGTACAGCTGTATTGAAAGTTGAAACCAAAGACAGTAGATAACAAGATACGAAGGCGCGCGATAACAATGGACTTTGCCCTCAGAGTGTATGACTGAGATTAAACAACGCACACAGCCTGGGCTGTATGAGCGAGGCATGTTTTTTATTGGATGTGAGTCGAGTAGGAATTGCAAGCGAGCACATGGCTTTGCTTATGTAGGGGAGAAGAATGTTCGCGAAGGCATGTGCTTTGCAATGGCATGGATACTTATACACGGCGCTTTCGTGGCTATGCATGTACGTATACTGGATGGACGGAGGTCAAAACACACCAGTCCGAAGCTTGCTTTGTAAGTTCGATGTAAACGACAACTGATAGGGAATCTTTGAAATATTGTTGTGGTATTTTGGTAGATTTTTTGTGTAAAACATTAACAAAATCAAAGATCGCTTGAAGAAAAATTGTCCCGTTTATCAGAGGTCCCCGCCCGATTATCCAGTGAAAATAACGTGTGTTGGAAATGTTTCTGTATCTCGATCTAAAGCGATGAATACTGTATCTCGATCTAAAGACGATATCTTGTGTGTGTGAATGGACATACTCAACAGTAGTGAACAGGATGTGTCACCTGTTTAGATTTGTATTTTGTTGTGCTTCACAACTTTGTGTGTGCCAATACCTGCTTCTGGAAACAGGCAGGGACCAATTTCTTGTCAACTCTCCCTGTCACAGGGAGCACGTGAAACCAAGTGTGAAAACGAAGATGCGGGGCTTTCGTTTCCATGGCAACGCATCTCAGCAGACTTGTGGGTTTTATGTAAATGCATCCTAGCATACATGGGGGTCAGGACTTCGGAGAATAGAAGTGCTTGAAGAAAGGGTCGTAAAGAAGGAGAATGTGGGGGAAAAAGAAAGAGAAATAGGAAGAAAGAGAGAAAGGAAAGCAAGGAGAAAGCTCCCCAATTTATGACAAATTTAGCACCAATTGGTTCTGTGGTGACAGGAGCATCTGGTAAGTTTATAACCATTCATTTTGAATGAAAAGAAATGCTTGCCATAAAGGCACTGTTAGGGAATGTTTGTAGTTTGGAAATTCTGAGCATCATGGTCCTCCAAGCTCCCAGAATCTCTGATATTGTGCAAATATTATGATTCTATGACACCTAGCATTTAAATTTTATACTAAAAGCTTTCAAAATAGGTAATCGAAAATCTACAAAACACTGGAGTTACTGTTATACACAATTTATTACCCATAGACTGCAGTACTAGAATAAACTTCAGTATTTAAACAGTTTATGAGCGTGTTGATCAGTTTTAGTGATGTATGAGGTACTTGTCAGACATAATCTTTTAGTCTACACAAAGATTTTATGTGAATGTAGATGTAGGAAACTTCGTATTAGCCACCCCCAAACATTGGTAATAAATTCCTTCCTTTTTTTTTGTGACACTCAAACTCTGGCTACGAGCGTGCCCCGAATATTTGATTTGTAGATCGGTGCAGGTGATTTGCTGGTCACGTCAATCTCAATTTCAATATCCAAATGTCGGAAATTGGATTTGAGGTGAGATACGCAAATTCCCTCTCCGGTATCATTAGCGTGACCCTCGTATTTCCCCCTTCATTGATTAGATGGCTGAGATAGCCAGAATATTTTGTGAAGTTTTTGATATCCTGAACACAGAACTGAAGGGGAAGGGAAATCCCCATAAGCCTGAAAATGGGGGGGGGGGGGGGGGGGGGGTGGTGAAGGAGGGGGGAACAGACGAACCCCAAACCAAAATGTCGATAGATTTTGCAACAAAATGAAAGGCGATATGGTGAATTACCATTGGTCAGTGAGGAAAACTTTCAAACCTGTCTTGAGTTGAAGTAAAGAGTTTGTTCGCAAAAACCGGTAAGTCCATATTTGCCAAATGGTCAAGGAAAATAAAGAGAATAGTAAGAAAACGTTTGCTTCTTTTGACCATAACTTCAAAAATATACCTCTATATGTAGTGGCCAATATATCATTTAAAAGATATTATTTTGTACTTTATGACAGAGACCGTACTTCAAAATCTTCAAAAATGGACTTATCAGTTTTTGCGAACAAACTCTTCAAGTGCTTTGGAAAGTCGTATTCAAGGAAAATGACACCTGCAAAGGGAGCGATGAGGGTTTATCAACACTTAGTGGTGCTAGGGTACACAAGAGTGAATATCTATCAGGGTATGGTAGGATGATATAAACAAGCCAAAGGAAAATGTGAGAAAAAAAAAATACGGCAAAAGTGGTTATACCTGGCTCGTAATTCAATCCTCCACAAACAGACTTTCGACAATGATTACCATCATGGTATTGATTATGCTTATACTTAACTAACAACGACAAAAACAAAGAAAATGCAAGGAAAATATATATGGCAAATATCTGTTTTTATGCTCATTATTTAGCCCCCCATTAACAGACTTGCAATGAAGGGAAATTTTCTGTTTTTTATTTTACCATAATGATTATTATGATATTATTGATTATACAACTACAGTGTAACAAACTGTACAATTATGATTATGAGTGTTATTTCTTTTGTCAATACTTGTCAGTATTGTTGTCATTGTTTGTGTTTTGGTGTATGTGAGTATGCTCAGCGCAGACCTCGTATGTGACTGATTAATCCCTTTAAGATGCCCAGGTACCTACAGGAGTACCTGCAGTCTATACCATTTCACCAGGGAAGGCATCAATTCATTGGGGCAGCTGCTGTCTATGTATGAGAAAGAGAGCTCAAGAGAAAGAGAGAAGGAAAAGAAGATAAAGAGAAAGAGAGAGAGAGATGAAGATGATGGAGGAAGGTAGATGAGAGGGAAGGACTGAAAATTTCTGCTTTAGTTCAGAAAAGGTCATACCCATTAGAGGTTGTCATCTTTTTCTTCTTCTTTTTTTCTTCATCTCATGAATTGTGCATACCTGTAAATCTGGAAAGAGATGATGGGAGATGAGGAGGTGGCAGGTTGTATGCCGCTACCTATCTTTATCCCAGTCATTGATTTACTTGCCAGAGGTGATATTGCATTTGTATGTATGTGTGTGTGTGTGTGTGTGTGTGTGTGTGTGTGTGTGTTTGTCTGTATGTGTCTGTCTGTCTGTTTTCTGTTCTGTATCTTGTCTGTTTACAGTCTGTATTTTTTTATCTGGTGTGTACCATCTGTCTGTTGTCTGTTTGTCTCTTTTTTGTGCATGGATTTTTTTTTTTTGGGGGGGGGGGGAGAGGGGTAGGTGTGAAGGGCGAAGATGTGAATTGTTGCCTTTTTTTTTCTTTCTTTCTTTTAATAAATAGAAATTCACACCCTTTTTTTGCCAAAAATACTGCAGCTTTCAAGAATGTTTTTGCTCCAAACTGTCATACTACACGCAGTACACACGTCTATTCCAGGAAAAGAAAAAAATTATGTTTTCATCCAAAATATGCCTTTCCAATCCTCATAGTACTACAGTGGGAGGAATAATGAGGATATACTGGGGGTTCTAAGTAGCATTGTTATTTGTTAACCTATTCCCTGTGAGTACAGTAAAACCACAAATTTTTGCGTGCATTTTAATTTTGCAAATTCTGAAAGAGCCAAGATTGGTGAAATTGAAATGCATATATATATGAAAGTTCTTGTCTACACTAAATGCTATGATGCTATGGTGGAAAAGGCCGTCAGCTCCAATTTGCAAAAATATCATGCCACTGATATTTCTTGCTTTACATATCATGCAGTTCCAGGTGGCAATGACTTATTTCTTCCAAACCCTGGAAATATGAACATTCTCTGTTGTAATTGCTTTAAGAGGGAGAGATCATTTTGATGAGAAACCTACCAGTACCAATCGGTTTAATAGCAGCAGCAGTTAACATCCATAAGCCTGCAAGCAAAAGGTTCCTCGATCCCGATCAATTTAATATGTGCTTTGTGGCTCTCTAAGGAAATCCATAAATAAACCGATTGGCCAAACATGTTCAGTATACCCTTCTGCACCTGTGCCATCATATTAATTTCAAAGTTTTGGTCTCAGTTTTGGGACATAATTGATTGATTTGACACCAGGCAAACTAGTTCATTGTAAGATGTGCAGAATAAACTTTTTTTTCCCCCAGTTCAGTTCAATGGCATTTTTTTTTCTCCAGCAAATAATGTATATTTATAATAGCACATGTGTACCAATAACAATGCAATTACTTTTGAACATGATGGATGCACATCTCTGGAAGTATTTAAAAACTTTTGATGAGTATATGCCCTTAACATAAATGAATATAACATGCAGTATGAAACATACAAAATTATGATAGATAGAGATAAAATTATGATATAATTAGATAGAGATAGAATTTTAACAGAGATGGTGACAAAGACAAGAACAGTATACAAAATGTACAAGGGCTG
Organism: Diadema antillarum; assembly: GCF_040938485.1. NCBI lineage: Eukaryota > Metazoa > Echinodermata > Echinoidea > Diadematoida > Diadematidae > Diadema > Diadema antillarum. Next base: position 237,919 of record NW_027272665.1, read on the forward strand.
TAACAGAGGCAAAGTCAGATAAAAAGACAGGGACATACATGACATGGACAATTAAATGCTCCATTTATTCTCCTGTATACCACTTGTGTCTGTCGTAATCTCTAATTTCCACATTCAGCATTCACCATGTTTAACAAGAGATTCTGATTTGAGGAAAGTGTTTGAAGCATAAACTTGGACCAAAAAAAACTCCAAAGTGAAGTCATTTTGTAGTGTCTATTCATTTTATCATGATTTCTCACATGTTTTCATGATAGGATTTCAGTTGATGTTGTTGTGCTTCACTATACATTTCTGGTGAAATCATAGTCCCTTTTATAAGAAATATGAATTCTTTTTTTTTTTTCATATGATTATGTGTTGAAATGTATAACATTGCTAGTGCACTTTTTAGTATGACTCTGCAATATTGATACATTGTACTGCTAATTTTGTTGTATCAAGAAATTTGTATTATGAAAAAAAAAGTCTAATCCACAATTAGCAGTACAAATTTGATAATATAACATTTTCATAGTTAATGCATTATTTGCATGGGCACATATATAAGGGAACTGTGGAATCATTATTGCTCTGAATTTTTCTAGTCTCGAAAATTTTCTCACATCCTGTCTTTCTATGGCCATGATTTAACTGTTAATTCACTTTAATTTCCAGCTGTCCAGCTAAAAGCACTTAATGGCCAATAATTCTGTTTTTTAATGACTCTAGATGTGCACGCAACACTAATTCGATAAAGTAGAAGCTACAACTGCATCATAGTCAGCTGTTGATGTTGAAGGGAAGCTGCGTGAAAGGAAAGTAAAAGTAGTTACGTTCAGACGGGAGCCCTTAACCTCGAAGTTAGGAAACTTCGAGGTTAGAGCTTGTAGTTAGGGACCGTGAAGACGCACTCGTAGTTAGCAAACCTCGAGGTTTGCTCGATGTTTCGAGCCACGAGAAATCTTATGGTTAGCGCTCTAACCACGAGCCGCGGGGGGTCCCCACTCGTAGTTAAGCACCGTGTGGACTCAAAAAACAACGAACTCGAAGTTAAGAGTGACCTCGCCGTAAACTCCAGCCCCCCCCCCCCCACAATTTCCCTCTGCTTCCGGGTCAACCTCCCAAACGTACACCACAAATACACTACACATGAAAAACCTATGACGCACGACACAACAACAACATCTTTTCTTCCCATGCGCTTGATCTCTGAAACTGAACATGTCGAACTTGCTACTGTATTCTATATTCTTCTCCGACGCTAAAAAAGAAATGTTTTCGACGAATATCTTCATAAAGGCATAAAGTCATCAGTGCAGTGCTATCTCTGCATATCATGACAGAGAAAAAGAGTACCTGTAAGCGAGTCCGACAGGGTTGGACTAAAGAATAAATAGACGCCTTGTTAGCAATGTGGGCTTAAACTTCCGGTTTTGTGGTTTTAACATCGAGTGGGACCCACTCGTAGTTACGGGGGGGCAGAAGCTTAACCTCGAAGTTTCGTAACCTCGAGGTTACGATTCGTCGTGTGGACACACGTCGTAGTTAGGGGGCAAGAGCTAAACCTCGAGGTTTCCTAACCTCGAGGTTAGGGCCTACCGTCTGAACGTAACTAGTATCAGTGTAGTCTTAGAAAATTGCTGTGAGTGATCTCACATAAAAAAAGTCCCAAGATTTATACCCACTAGCTGAATCATGCAGTAAAACAAGAATCCCATGGTAGGAATGAATGACAATAAAACTGGGGCGACAGTCAAGTGTCAGGAATTCCAGAAGACAATGCTCTCTTTGTCTCTTGCTATGGAAATTTTCAGTAGTCATGGTATGGGTGATGTTGGGGTTCTTTTTTTTTTATTCTAAAAGTTTATGAAATATTAATGAAAATAGTGTAAAACACGATATTTTCGCAGCATGAATTTTTTTTTGCGAATGGGAGCCAACGGCCTTATTCGCAGCATGAAATTTTCGCGAGTTGCCTCTAACATTCAATACATACATATATAGTGTAGACAAGATCTGTAGCATGCATTTTAATTTCGTGAAACTCAGCTCTTGTGAAATTCGCGAAATTAAAATGCACACGAACATTCTTCGTTTTACAGTACACTCTTGTTGAAGATGAAAATTCTGCTTTATTCCAGTTGATTTGGATTAGGGAGTGTTTTTTTTTTTTGTCTGAAATGTAGCTGTAGATGTTTTTGTTCTGAAATGTCTGCTGTCAGATGATTTTGACCAAAAGAGAAGCAGTTGTCAGTAATATGTGATTTGAGGGACAATCGCCAGTTTCTCCGAGGGAAATTTTAGATTATAACTGAAGTTCATCAAATCAGTTTCACTGTAAACAGAGTAAAGTTACACTATGGACAGGCAGGTTGTGCTCAGGATCCAGATATTTCATTATACATGATTGAGTTCATATATGCTTGGTTTGTATAGAGTGATAGTTATGAGATTACTATTAATAGGTGAAGTGGGCGAAGCACATTCATTTATTCATTTTTTTCCCCCCATTGTGTAAGCTGCATTATTTTCTGCATGGTCATGTGACCGGTGTTCAGTGCCGCCATTCTTCGGCAGTCACGGATGGGCGTTTGAGATCGACCTTCCACTGTTGTTGTACGTGGAGACATAATGATGTTGTTCATGTCATATCTACCTGCCCACACTCTCGCCCCTCTCTAAATCTTATCTTAAAAGTTTGAAAGCAAAATAGACGAGCCGCGGTGATTCGGTGGAGTCGTGAATACCAGATGTGGGGGAAAATGAGGTCAAGCCTTTGTGTGTTGGCTTTCATAAACCGATAACGTTCAGTGACAATTGGAGTCACTACTGTGCACGTCTTTGGTACACGGAGAAATGAAAGAGGGTAATCCAAAGAACTGTCATTGTACGTACATGAATGAGCTCATGATGATGCTTGGTTTTTTTGCCCCCTAAAGAATCGTATGTTTTGAAAGTGGGATTGCTCTTTGTGATAATCGTGTCCTTGAAGATAAAGAATGAAAACAAAATTTCTCCTGGCAGACTGCTTTGTGCGTATATAGTTGAACTTTAAAGATGCAGGGTTCTTTCATTTGAGTGTGCCTAGCAATTGCACACTGCATAAACTTAAAGGGACTGCATATAAAAATGAATTTTGAAACTCAATTTCAAAAGAAACAGCTATAGCTTGGCCTTCTACTGATTGTATGTGGTCATTCATTTTGTTTATGGGGCGGGGGGGGGGGGGGGGGGGGGGGAGTCATTCATTTTCATTTATGTGTGAAGATATGGTGTTGGGTAAAAACGAACAGAATCTCTTTGAACAATTGCATTTGATGATGTGCAGCTACAAGGACATAACTTTTTAATGGATTGTCCAATTTTCCTCAAATCTTCATTGATGTGTTGTACTAATATTGTTACATTTTCACAAGCCACTTGTATATTACGGTGAACTTGTCCTTTAATTCTAGGCATATTTCATAGGCAAAGATGGTTGTATTAACAGTTGCCTGAGTGCTCACCTGATGGCCACTTCTTGTCTGATCAAATTTTTGAGGTCATTGATATTAAGGGGGGGGGGGGCATGGTAGATAACAAGTTCCTTTTGTAGTAGCTACATTCACACTCATCTAGCTCTTGCGATAATTTGCCCTGCATGACATGTGTGTGAATGGCAAATGAAAACGAAAAGAGTTTTATCAATCCCACAAAATACTGTACCACTGTTGGTCTGCACAGTCAAGTCCTAGTGGTCACGCTGTGGTCATTGTTCAGGCATGTGGAGTGTATAGATTCAATGGGCTTTATTTTTTTTTAAAGCGTATGTGAACGGTGGCAAATAAAAATCCATTAATTCTTGCATCAAGTTAAGATACAAAACCCCAGTAACTACTGTATGTGAATAGGGCCCAGAATGAAGGTGATGGATAAAGGCTATCACAGTTAATGATAAGGCAGTGTTCACTGCCTCCACATTGTTTACACTCATTGAATGAGTCTTCATCAGGGGGTATGACATCTTCCAGGAGTTAACCTGGTAGGAGGAGGGGAGGGGAGGGGATGCAGTCCCGTTGGCATCCCATCGTCCCCGACAACCTGCCTCTTCTCTCTCCATGGTCTCCAATTAGGAGGAGGGTATGTTTGACAGTTGGAACTCAGCTTTCACACACCGAATAGGCTTGGAGATGGATGCCCTGTCAAAACAGTGTGAGGAGAGAGAGAGAGAGAGAGAGAGAGAGAGAGAGAGAAAGAGAGAGAATAGAGAAAGAAAGGAAGGTGATAGGACTCAATCATACTGATGATGATAGTGGATGGTGATGATGAGCTGCATGTTGGTAAACACTGGAGTCTAATGAATTCAAATTCATGCGGGACTTTTCTTTTTTTGTGTGCTTGATGTCATTCTTGCCAAGAAGATGTGAAGTGAAATAGAAGATTTATTGCATGAAGTATCAATCCTTAGTACTGCTAGTAGCTCCAGGAGGGATTAAACCTTTGACTGGGGAAAGTGCATTGTTAGTATTTAAAGGGATGGTATAGTTTTGGTTGAGATGGGGATTCAGTTCTCCAATTTTTTTGTAAGATAATGAGAAAGCTCTTGGGAAATATGAAAGAGCATGTAATTCTAGAAAGAGGAATTCAAAGTTTATTTGATGAAAGGTTTTGAAACGGCTGAGATATCCCAAACAAAGCAATAGTAATTTAAGTTGGGACCTACCTTTTGTTAGGATCACTCTGTTTAACTTTGTTTTTGGATAGCTCAGCCATATCGAAACTGATTTTCGTGAAGTAAAGTTTCATTTCCTCTTAGAAATGTATGCTCTGTAACATTTCATCAAGTGGTTTCTCAGTATCTTGCAAGAAGTTTAAAGCTGAATGCTCACCTCAATCGATACTACCGGTATACATGGTCCCTTTCTCATCCATTCAAATATATTTGATACTAGTCCTCGCTGTGGATCGATGATAACTTGATCCTGACTGCCTTGTTCATGTCAGGAAGTTATTTTTGGACAGCAGCAACACCTTCCCAAAACAAGATCAGCAAGGTTTTCTTTGTGTTTTTTTTTTTTTATTTCCTACACAGTCAAGTTCATATAGCTACAACAGGAAGCTGATAACCTCCAAAGTCATGTTTGCATTGGCTTCATGTTCCATTGAGATTACGTGCCCTGCCTATACCAAAGCAAATTGTTTGCAAGTGGTGTAGTCTCACCAAGGAGGTATGAGAGAACCTCCTTGGTCTCACTGTAAGTTGTCGCGACTACCACATCCTGTATGAACCATTTGAGTTGGAATGTTTTCCTGCCAAATAGTCACTTTTTTTCCTTCTTCTCCACAAACCTCCGATGTAGACCTGTCCTCGAAGGGAGCATACGGTGTACATAAAAGAGACACCACTTTTTAAATGACGAAAGGCACCAAAAATTTCAGTCAACATCTTCAGCATGGTGCTTTGTCGATCAAACAGTGTTGAAATTATAATAATATAGTCTTTTCTGTAGTGCATTTCCAATTAACTGATCAATGCGCTCTACATCCAAATTCGTCCCAATGACAAGGTCAAAGGGAATAAAAGAATTTTTTCAAATTCTTTTTGGATATTAAAACGAAGGGTGATTGTATATAAAGCGAAGTTCCTTTGGCAAGGTATTCCATGCCTTTTGTCCAGAAACTGAGAAACTATGCTCACCAAATGGTTTTCAAGACTGAAATAGAGATTGTCCTGGAGCTCATAAAATGTGTTGAGAAATGCTTCACAAATGTGCCCATTAGCTGCCTGCTTACATTTCTTGGTAAACCTGGGATAAAAAATTCATGAATAGATCAGTTTGAATCTATGGGCTCACTTTATTGCTGTTTTTGTTGTTGTTGCTATCCTTGTGAAAGGATTGAATGTCTATACGTTCACATTTCCAAACATAAAGCATGTGGATCTTTAGCAATTTTTGGGGGGCTGAGTTATGCTTTGTTTGGTTGTGGATCACTGCTGAACATTATGTTTCCTTGAGATGAGCCTCCTAATGTTTTTTTGAGTAGTGCTGCTTATGGGTATTTCAACATTTTCGACTCTCATCTACGGGATTTGTAATTCTATCAAATCATCAGTTCGATTCGGTAGTCAGGGCAGAATGAAAACTCATAAAAACTAACGAAAACTCGTAGAAATTTCCAAAATGAATTTGATGAGGCTGATGGGTATAGGGTTTTTATATTGCCATGGAGGCTGTGTAAGCTCAGGAACAGGCCCTTTTTTAGGAGTAGTATCATACTGTCGTCTCATACTGTGAAATGTTTTTCAGTGATTTCCCATTTAGTGCTCATAAGTGATCTAAATGTGAGCCATATTACCAGTAGCCGAACATAGTGGTCGTGCCGAAATGACTTCAAGGTTGCCAGGGGCGAATGTTGCCCATTCAATTGAAAGGTCGCCCTTGATGAAACTGTAATTGGTCATATCGCTCCATTAGCGCATGATCAGTAGACCGAAGTGCATTGAACCGAGCGGAGAGGTCAACGCACTGTGTACAGGAAGACCACTTTTGCCGGCAGAAATCAGGGCATCGGGTTCTGTTGAAAGAGAAAAAGAGATAAAGTAATCACTTTTATTGTTCTTGAGTGCAAGTTAAAAACACTGGCTTTGCCTGCATTACAATGCTTTTGCAAGAATTTTCCCTATTAGTCCCACATACCCAAATCTGTGTTAGTTCCTTTTGTAGAATACAATCTGATCTCAAGAAAGACAGTTTGATATTTTGTTGTTGTGAGGCAATGCAGTATATGATACGAGTATGATGGGAGTTTCTCAGCCAACGCTGCAGATCAAATTTTAGCCAGTTTTCAAGAAAACAAGGAAAAATATCAAAGACGAAAACATTATGGGATCTGTACCGGTATACATTATATGGCTGTACAGTATGGAATACACAGTTTATCATTCGAGGATCCTTGAAGAATTTTTATGGACTATAGACTGAGGGATTTTATCCTGCAGATTTTGGAATGATGCATGTTTGTCCTTTTTGTGCGATAAGACTTGGTGTGTTTGCTTTTGTTTGCCAAACACAGAAGTCTATGAAAGCATTTTTTTCCCCCAATGTACTTTGAAGAACAAAGTGCAGGCCAAGCTTCTATCCGTGGATCCGTCTGAAGGCCAGCATGTACTTTTTTGTTGTTGCTTTTTCCTCACATTTGTTGTCGAAATGTTACCGTGTATGAGAATGTTAGTCTGCGTCCTGACAGGGTAGATCTCATACGGTGGATGACAGAGTTTTGGTCGAAGAGGACCGGTGTCATTGATGGAATGGAACGCTCAGCGTTGCTTGCGGGGGAACTGCAATGTTTCGTAGACAGAGAAAAGAGTAAACATGCAGAGTAAATGTTTCTGGATCTTTTCCCTCACTTGGAGGTATCCGGAGACTCAGAATACATTGCAGTCGTAAAAGGGCGGTATGCACTGAAATTTTAGTATGCCTCCACCCTGAAGTGCGCCATGGGCATTAGGTTCTCGGGATGCCCGCCTGTCCATCCGTCCCTTGTCTTGTTATGGCAATTTGATACAAATTGCCAAATTGATTTTGTTGGTGCCTGGATCAGGTATGCTTCATAAGAAGAAGATGCACTGAATTAGATTCAGGCAAAGTTCCTCAAGGTCAAAGGTGAAAAGACACTGAGCTTTTGGCTCTGAAAAGGTAGAAAAAAATCAGACAATTATTTGCATGAAGGTGATTTTGTTAGTAGGCTAAAGGTCAGGGTCAGAGGTCAGTATGCTAGGGTTAAAGATGTGATATTCAGCCATATCTTCAGCTACTTGTAGGAATATCAATTGGTATTGTTGTTTGCCCAGGAGATAGTCGCGAGTACACGTGATTCAAGGAAGGTGTGCCCGGGAGAACGACACAAACGCACACAAGGTGCATGTTGTACTGATGGGCCTCGCCAGTATGCGTGTCATATTTCTGGGCACACAATGACGTGGTAGGACATTGATAAACGAATATTTGCACAAATTGACATGGCTAAAGGTCAAAGGTCAAGATCAGAGGCCACTAAAGTTATATTAAAACACCAGATGACCATTGCTTCTAGTAGGCAAGTCCAGTGATAATGTTGATTTAATAGTGAAATGCATGGAAGTGAATTAGAAAATGTTTCCTTTGTGCAAAGTGTATTGAAGACCAATCCTTTGTCAGTGGTCAAGATCGGTGAATTACCAAAATATTACAAACGAATGGCTGTAGACACATATATGTCACATAGTGATTGCGCAAGAAGAGGAAACATCCCAGCGAATACACTGCAGTTGAGTTGCTCCAGTTGGTCACACATATCTCACGGTCTATTTGTTGAGCCTTGAAGCAGTATACGCAGCTGTGGTCTGTAATAATAGAAGAAGTTTCAATTGATTGTTTAAAGTTTGGCCTATACACGGTTAGTCATTGAGCTTACGATCGATATCATTGTATCATTGATTGCATGACTATTTTTGAATGCTGTGTCCAGGATACAATACAACTGCTTATCATTTTATGACATGCTATACCTTAGAGCGTTGTGTGTTATGAACAGTTGTGGAATTAAGATGTGCTTACCAAAACTAGTGACTTGGCTGGTCTTGGTTTCATGCTTAGACTGGAATGTGTCATTGTGGCAAGAAGTTAAGTTGTATGGGCTGATCTGTGTGTCAAGATTGCATTAGATATAATATGCAACTTGTACTTTAATGCTCAGTTCAGCATTATCTACACAGTCGTATGGCAGTGTCGATTCTGACAAGTCCTGTCCAACACGTTTAACTCTATTCAAATTGGATAAGCCAGAATGTGACGTACAAATGTATCTAATGTGCATTTTGTGTCTTGTTGCTGGGCACTGTAAACATCAGTATTTTTGCACAGCTATTTTTTCGTGCCGAGCGGCTTTAAATCATATTTGCTGGTTCTTGAATTTGCGCTGTGCAATTGTCAACGTGTTCAAAATGTGCAGAGAAAATTATGAAGATATTTTCGCAGGTTTTAGAATTTGCATGAGCCAGAAGAAGTGCGAAATACGCAAAAATTAATGTACCATGAAAATTTCCGCATTTCCAGTAGTTGTGATTTCAAAACCATCTGCATGTGTTCTTCCATGCTATTTTCTTTCAAAAGTAATGATGATAGTTTTGTGATACAATTATCTTCACCGAATATTCAACAAATAACAGCCATTAAGTCCCAGGTGCAGTAAAGAGCTACACTGTATTTTGTCAGCATCACAAGGGAAGCAGTCTTTGTTCCTAGAAGATGTGTGAATTATACGATTGTGGGTGCTACACACACACACACACACAAAGTGCAACACACAACAAAAACCTCTTCCCTACAGCTGTAACACATTCCCGATCTTCGCGTTTCTATCAGGTGAAACAACATTTTTTAAAACAGGAATAAAACAACAGTAGGTATTGATTGAAACTCGACACCCTTTCAGGCCAGCCAGGCTGCCATGAAACTTCAAAGCACATTCCGACAGCTGGCTGGCAAAACCACAAGGCAAAGGAATTTGCGTGCGCGTGTAGATTGCTATGATTAGTCTGTGACAGACAGTGTTCATGACCTCCAAGAATGCGCCAGTACGCACGGTTTCTTCTGTTGATTGGTCTCTCTCTCTCTCCACCCCTCCCCATTCCCCAGTCTGGCACACCTTGGCATCGTGGGATTTTTCTTTTTTCTTGGTGAACTTGGAGTTCACTCTTTACTCTATCTGAATATGCGCTGCCGAGCTAGTACATACTCGCGGCCGCTGCGCTGCGGAGGCAGTCGGGACGGTAAAAGCCGGTTGGGCGTACATGTACGTACACGTCGTCTCGTATCTCGGAAAGATACCATGATACTTTGAGTTTGAATCAGATACATCGGGACGCGAGTGAACTGAAGGTATGATATTTGAGATCAGGAAAGTTGTTCAAGCTTATTAAAGAGACTTTGAGAAAGGGCATATCATACGTCATAAATGATAACTTTCATTCTAAAAGGGCACCACGGCCCCAAGAAAAAGGGCACATTTTTTTTGGCCGTAACTTTGATCAAAAAACAAAAGGCATTGTGGCCAACGAGAGGGGCACCGACGGCCACGGCCGTCGGTGGCCGTCGGTTAATTCGAGGCCTGGGCTGGCCTACTTTAATGCTAAGGTTTTGATTTTAGAGGTACCGTACTCAGAAATGCTTTTCAAAAACAAGCCTGGATGGGTAGACTAGTGGCATCCCATCAGGCCTGCTGCCCGTACAGTTGTATGTACACACACCCTCTGTACCCATCCTTGCATTCTTTTGGCTCATTTTCCTCCCAGCCAACCACCTCGTTAGCAGCTTGCCACATTCCAGCTGAAGGGATCTTCAATGTCAATGCCCTTCCAGGACACCTACTGGTCGCTCTTGTCTTACCCACCCCCCCCCCCCCCCCACTTGTAAAACTCTTCCCTTCTTTCTTTCCCCTTTCTGAACTTTCCTGTCCTTCATTTACAATGTACAGTGAATTGCATCTTCCTTTTTTGGGGTACGTTGGGGTAATTCATGAATATTCAGGGGAAATGGGGTTAAAAAGGGCACTTTAAAGGGATAGTATAGTTTTAGTTGAGACCTAACTTCTCTTTTCTAACATTTTTTGTTCAAGGGTTTTCATGAGATGATGAAAAACTTCCAATGAAATATGAAAGAGCATCAGTAGTAATTCCAAGAGGAATTCAATATTTATTTGACGAAAATTGGCTATGAAATGGCCAGGATATCCAAAACAAAGCGATCATATATGATCACTTTATTTTACTCTCTCTTTTTTTTATGCCTCCGCAACGAAGTGGCCGGAGGCATTATGTTTTCGGGTCGTCCGTCCGTCCGTCCGTCCGTCCGTCCGTCCGTCCGTCCGTACGTCCGTACGTCCGTACGTCCGTACGTCCGTCCGTCCCGTTTTGTTTTTGTCGATATCTCAAGAACCGTGTGGTGGTTTTACATCAAACTTGGTATGAGGGTATATCCTTGGGGGATAATACTTTGTGTGGATTTTAGGGTCACAGGGTCAAAGGTCAAAGGTCACAGGTTATTTTGTGAAAAAAAATGTGAAATTTCATGTTTTTCTCCATATCTCGCAAATGGTTCAAGGTATCTTCATGGAACTTAGTATATATGCTTGTACCGATGGGCAGTGATTATCTAGGGAAGTTGGGGGTCATGGGTCAAAGGTCAGGGGTCAAAGGTCAAGGTCAACTCCTCAAAATATCACTACTTTCCTTATATTTATGCGATGAATGAAGGTTTTTTTTTTTTTAAACTTGATGTATACATGTATTACCCAATATATATTCTGTGGGAAGTTTCTTGCCAAAAGGTAAAAGGTCAAAGGTCAAGTGAAAGTGCTGAATTGCACTTTTTCCTCCATATCTCAAAAGTAACTCAAGGTATCATCATGAAACTTACATATTTATGCATGTTCAACCTAACAGTGATTCTCTTTGGAACTGTGAGGTCAAAGGTCAAAGGCCAGGTTTAGATAATGCTATTTTCCCATTTGATACTGAAATTATACTTTTTCTCAATACCTTGAAAAATTACTCAATGCATAAACTTATAAAAGGGTCAAAAGTCAAGTAAAAATCATCAGTTCCCCAAATACCTGCGCTCTGACATTTTAATCATTCATCCAATTGAACCTAGTTCTAGGAAAGTGAACATTCAGCACATTTGTGTCAAACCTGTCATTTTAATATTTTGCCAATTGTTTGAACATCACACATTGTCAAGACATTGTACTATAGACCTATTAGGAGAACCATGCATTATGGCGGAGGCATATCAGTCGCCGTAGCGATATATCTTTTCTTTTTTTTTATGTCTCAGCCATTCCAAAACTGAATTTCATCAAATAAACTTTGAATTTCTCTTAGAATGCTATGCTCCTATTACATAAGTGATTTCTTGGCATGTTGCAAAAAGTTAAAAGCCCAATCCTCATCATGAGTGTGTGAGTGTGTGTACATGTGAAGAAACATTTGTTCACATTCTGTATAATGGAACAATACTTAACATTAATCATACTTATTCAAATCTTCACTTAGGCTATTGCTATCCCTAACTCATATTTTAGGACTATTTTGAAACACTGAAGCTGTGTTTTTGTTTCATCTGCAAATGGTAAATTATGCCTTTAAAACTTAACTGGAGTGTGCTCATGATAAAAGAAATATGGACGTCATGCGATCTGATCAGTTGTGGCAAGAGGTGCTACGTGGTGTATCCAGAGGAACAAATTGATGCCAAGGCTGTAGTCATTAGTGTGTATGCATCGGGGATGACTAGCTGTAATACACAGAGCATGACACTGAAATCAAGCAATATAAAACAAATCTAATTTGTCAATATGGTGGAGCAAAATTTAAGTCAATGCCGTAAAATACAGTAGGGAATATTGATACATGATTTACATTAGGCAAAACATCAGGCATTGTCTAACCTGTACATCATGATATTTATACCCCCGCCAAACAATATGGTCCGTTGATCTTGCGTCGCGAAAATCAAAATTCCCATACTTGGCACAGAAGATGTGCAAGAATTTTTTGACAGTACCCAAAAGTACGTTGCCGTAAGTCAATGGTAACGGCATATTATGGGCAAAAATGGGTACAAATCTTGCGTCGCGAACTCCTCCCACAGTTTTTGATCAATTTTTATGAAATTAGGTACAGATGTTACAGTAGGGAATATTGATACATGATTTTTACATTAGGCAAAAGGCATCAGGCATTGTCTGAACCTGTACATCATGGATATTTGAGCCCAATTTCCATGCTGAAGGATAGGCCTACCATATTAGTATTCTAGCATCAAGTCTTGCAAAGATAGCTAGGCGTATCAGCTAGGCGTATCAGCCCCCCCCCCCCCCCCCCCCCCCAATCAGCTGGAAAATGTGGTACACAGAATTAGGAGGAGGAGGAGAAATACACTGCAATTCACCTCCACCATTGTTTGTTCTGTGCGGTGGTATAGAGTTCTGCATCACCTGCCATTGATCAGGTAGCGTTTCAACTGATAGACATCGATACACTCGGGGCGCCAGAAGTTACTGCGTGGGAGTTTTGCATGCTGGCAGCAGAATGGGGCAGCAGGTTTCTATACTTGAAAGAAGAGAGTCCAGTTGCCAAAAAAAAAAAAAAAAAGAAAGAAAGAAAGAAAGAAAGAAAGACAGACAAAGAAAAGGGAACAGTTTCTTGCTGTGCTCATCTTTTTCCATTCTTCTCTGATCCAACCCAGATTAAAGGGATGGTACAGTATTGGTTGAGATGAGTTTTTAACTTTTTGCGAGAGACTCAGAAAGTAGAAACCACTCAGGTACTGTAAAACGAGAAATGTTCGCGTGCATTTTAATTTCGCGAATTTCGCGAGCGCGAAGATTCGCAAAATTAAAATGCATGCGAAAGTTCTTTTCTACAGTATATGCATTGAATACTAGTTCCAGTTCGCAAAAATTTCATGCCGCTAAAAAGGCCGTCGGCTCCAATTCGCGAAAAATTCATGCCGCGAATGTATCATGTTTTACAGTATATGGTGTAGATGCTGAAGGTATATTCTGTTAACTTCCCGATAACAACAGTGCCATGCTGTCTACATGACAGGCTTTTGTGAGTGGCCCAAGTCTGAGAAGGATATCATGCAGTAACAGACTTCACTCAACCAGCCAACCTGGGGGGCGTTTCATCAACGAGTTCGTCGGGGGTTTTCACCGATGAATTTGCTATCAGCCAATCAGACGCAAGGATTTACACTGACAACTGTTAAAAGCTAATGAAATCCTTGGTCTGATTGGCTGATAGCAAATTCGTCGGTGAAAACTCCGACGAACTCGTTGATGAAACGCCCCCCTGGTCTACTCACTGGTACCGTAATTTGGTTCAGTTCACATTTGCACCGATCAGCAATTCTATTCTAGTAGGCCTGCACTTACCGTGGTTTTCGAATGTTCTGCTATTGGCAGTGAATTACGATCATTTCAATCAAAGAACCATGATATCTGCTAATCGGTTCACCTGTAACACACATGACTTTAACCTTTGACCTATCGCCTTTCTTTTTTCATCCTTCTGCAGCATGTCCAATCTGATCGCCATGGAGCTGAGGGAGAACCTCCTGAAGGTCCTGCCGGACTCCCTCTCCTTCCTCGTGAAGCTAGAGACCCTGGACTTGGGCAGCAATGAGCTGGAAGAGCTGCCCGAGACCCTGGGGGCGCTGCCCAACCTGGTGGAACTCTGGCTGGACCTGAACCAGCTCACGGTGCTGCCACCGGTAAGCAGTGAAGACAGAGGGCTGGGTTATAGGGGGATGGAGGAATAGATAGATGGATGGATGGATGAATGAATGAATGGTGGATGGATAATGGATGGATGAAGAAATTGATTATGGTAGATGGATAGACAGATAAATGATGAATAGATGAATGATGATGGATGTTGAGTGAATTTGCTGGTTGGATGAATGGATGGAGGGATAGATACAATGTAGATACACAATAGATAGATTGTAGATAGGTAGATAGATAGATAGATAAATAGATAGATAGATATATAGATAGATAGGTTGTAGATGTGTTGATAGATAGATAGATAAAGAGATAGATAGATAGATAGATAAATAAATAAAATTGTAAATGCTGTAAAACTAGGAATTTTTGTTTGAATGAATCTTTGGTGAATTTTTGCAAGGAACCAATATTTGCAGGGGTGAAGTACACGCAAAAATTCTGCAAATCCCTGTATTACCAGTACATGTAGTATACTTGTAGTTTTTAATGGTCAGCAATTTGGAAAAGTTTCATGCTGTGAAAATTGTCACTTGCTCCAATTCGCAAAAGTTTCATGCGGCAACTGTTTCTGGTTTTCGTGTAGATAGATGGATGCAAGTGGATGGATTTTAAAAAATCATTGCATAGAGCCTACAAGCTCTTTGCCCATGCTGGCAACCTCTTGGCTGCCAGCCTCTATTATATCAAGAGAACAATGGGATACATGATACACTATCAAATAATGTTCTCAACGGATTCCTGAGACTAATCTACCTCATCACAATATAACATCCAAGAGACAATTATTTTGGCAGAGGGTTATGCATAATGAAAAGAATTGTACTGAAACATGATTTCCATATATACACAGGTCATTATAGCCGTGGAAAATTGCCTATATGGCAATATTTTGCGAGTGATTTGCAGCTGTCCAGACATACACATCTCCTTCTTTTTGTCCCAATCCAATTGATGCTTTTCCAGGAAATCGGTAACCTTAGCAACCTGACGTGCCTGGATGTGTCCGAGAACAACCTGGAGAGTCTGCCAGACGAGATTGGCGGGCTGCAGAGCCTGACAGACCTCACGCTCTCCTCAAACTGCCTGGAGAAACTCCCAGAAGGCATAGGTAAGCAGATGAAGAGGGAGGAGGTTTGTTGGTGGGGTGGGGGGGGGGGGGGGGAGGGGGAGGGGGGAGGGAGATGGGAGTGGTCTCCCTAGGACTGCTTACTATGAAAACCAGGACTGCCCACTAGAACTTTACTTGTTTGCAGTGCATGTCTGCCATTTAGGGGGAAAGTGATGCCCTCCCACATCTGGATGTTTCCAAAATTACTTCGGGGGATCGTGCGGCTGGCTGAAAAGTGAGAAGCAGGTGTGTTTGCGCAGCCTGCAATCAGTTACAACTCGTAATTTTCCTGGAAATTGCTGAAAAAATTGTCAAAGCATAAACCAAAGCAGCATATACAACTTGTAGCTGCCTTGTTGTTTACAAAATTGATGATATTTAAGAAGAAGAAGAAAAATGCTTTATCCCAGATATCTGCAGGAAGTTGAAAAGTGATTAGGACAGCTACAGCATGAATTTAACTGGTATGGTCTCAGTGGTTATATGTTTACATGCGATGACAGTAGAATTTATGGAGGATTGGCTTTAGAAGGTTAAATGACTTGGGAACCAAGAGGTATTGTAGATGATAACCATTAGGAAGAGTACATACAGGATGTTTCATTTGACAGGTTTGCTGTGCTATTGTGGGATTTTTTTTTTTTTTTTTTTTTTTGGGGGGGGGGGGGGGGGGTGGTGTTATAGCACCCTGGAAAAAGTCATAGGAATTATAACCTCTCCCTAAATGACATTTTTCCCCCTTCCCCTGAGGTTAGAACATGGTTTGTTTCGACAACAAAAGTCACCATTGGGTTCTATAAACTGCTAAAATTTGAACTGGTCCTTGAGACTTCAACAAAGTCTATATGACAAAAGTTCGTATTAGGAACTCTCTCTCAAAATGGCAAAATGTTCATGGATTTCTTACTGATTATGTGCAGATTTTAAAATGAATGTTCCTTGTTCCAGTAAATCTTTTCCTGTACATTTGTATGTGTCATAAAATCTAGCAGTGCCAATTGAATGAAGACGAAAGGATATTTCTGCAGCGAAATTATCTCAAGACTTTTGGGTTTGCAGGTGGTCATAGAAGCCTCTGCAATGCTTTGTTTTTCTTGTGGGAAAAAAAAAATGTTTTTATTGTTGTTTCTTTGAGCTGCAAGCCGACATTGCCCCTCAGCTCTGCAAATCGTTTTGTTTCATTTAATTTCCTTTCTACTAATCTGTTGTGGAAGAGCATACAATGTATTGGATTTCACCGGTTCCCTGTATCATGTTTGCCGCATCACAAAGTTGACGCTAAGTTTATAGTTGATTGAGAGGGTGAATTGGGGCCTGTGGCGTACGGTACCTGCCTTGTTGCAAGAAAAAAAAAAAAAAAAAGGAATAGGAATGACCAACACTCTCTCATAAGCCCCAAGCCTTTTTTCTCCCACTGTCAAATATACTTGGAGATAGCATTTGATATGATAATGCCGTGCCAAACTTTCTGATTGCCTTGCCTGTGGGGAGACGACAGCAAGTGTTTTCATGTTTCCCGCTTTTCCCCCTCTGCGATGTCTTTGGAGATAATACGAAGAGCACTTGGGGTATGAAAATAGCATGCCAAGCCCGCTGATAATATTGCCCGTGGGCTTCGATTTCAAGAGATTTCCGCATTTTATAAATTTCCCCTTATGATTCGCATTGAGTGTTCATATCTACGTTTGTGTTTATTCCTGAATAAAATGTATGATTGCATGCGCGAGGTTGACTATCACAGCCAATTTTCATGTGTAGATTTTGATGAAATGCTACAGATTACATGCTTTCTACAGAAAGTACCAGAGTGAATATGGGTATATCGGGACTTGTCTAATTATGTATAATGCCTTCATTTTATTGTGGCAAAGATCAGCTTTATATACCGTAAACGTCAAAATTTTTGCAGTATTGACATTTTTGCGCATTTTGCGCAACCGGAAACTAGCGTGAAAATAAAAGCATGGGAATATTTTGCCTGCCTTATTACATGTATGTTCCAGTAGTTGATGTCTCGATTCCATGAAATTAACAATACGCAAAACTTAGCTTACCCAGCTGAGTGCGAAAAATTAGTCGCACGAAAATATCCACTTTTACAGTAATAATTTCATTGTCATTATTATTATGAGTTGAGAGTGACCTTTCTCGTTTCGAGACTTTCATTAATGAGAACTCTCACAAGAAATTATCCTCTTTTGTTACAAATTCGAAAGGACAGTTACTCCTTGAGATTTGCCACCAAGAAAAGAAATGAAAAGAAGCAAAGATACATAATTTTTGGGTTTTTTTTTCCTGCTGTTCTCCTCTTTAGGAGATTTCTGAATTATGATCACGTTTTTATGAACAATTATTTGTGTCTGGTATGAGCTAGCACGAGCCATTCAATCATAGAATGAGGCAATTTCTATCCAAAGATTACCCCTCCCCCCATTAATAGTTTGTGCATGAGGGAAATGGGATGGAGTGAATTTTGAGTGAAAATGTTCATTTTGCACTCATTTAAGAGTGACCTCAGGGATCACTTGAAGATTTTTGAGTGATCCCTGAGGTCTCTCCAAAATTAGTGGAAATGAACATTTTCACTTAAAATTCACTCCAATTTCACTCTAAATTCACTCTTTTCTGTTATTCACTCCTTCAAGAGTGAACATTTTCTCTCTATTTTTTTTTTTATAGAGAGTACATATGATTATATATTTTTCTCACAAAATTCTGCCCACTCTGCCATCCACCTTAATCTATTAAAGAAATGGAAAAGAACCCCGAAACAGACAACCCGCCAACTTATGTTACCCTTTCCACAGTGAACTGTGTGTATTTTCCCTCTTCCTCGCTCCTGCCTTTGACTAATGATCAATGACCAAAATTAGTGACGTTCTTCTCCCCAAGCTCGGGGGTAGTGACTGCCGGCTTAATGATGTTAGCAGGTGGGCAGCCGGAACAAGTATACGCCTCTAATTACCGTCCCTTTCTTTGCGGGTCCGTTGTCATGAATAATATGCTGTCATGTTTGTCTGTCCGTCTGTGTGTGTGTCTGTAT